>NC_057808.1:94241381-94541381 GCF_018294505.1 Triticum aestivum
GGCCGAGGCCCCCGCTGCTACGCGGGCGTGCCCAGCCGAGGCCACGGCCTCGCCCTCGATGGGTGCCTGCAACCGCGCCCGAGACCCGCGCCCGTTCGCCCGCTAGGGCTCCCGTGAGCCACTGGCCTTGGGGCCCCACCCCCTGGAACGTTTTAATAAAAAAATGATTTAAAAAAATAAATTAAATTAATAAAAATAAATAAATAAATAAATAATAAAGATAATTAATTAACTTAATTAACCCTGTTAATATTAACTAATTAAGATTAATTAACCTAATAACTAATTAACCTAATTAACTACTGTTAATTAGCTAATAACCCCCGACATGTGGGACCCACCTGTCAGGTTGACCAGGTCAACGGTCAACGTTGACTGCTGACGTCATGCTGATGCATTAATTAAATTTCGAATTAAATTAATTTATTAAATTCTAAAAATGATTGAAATCTTTAAAATTTAATATAAAATAAACCGTAGCTCGGATGGAAAAAACTTTGTAGATGAAAGTTGCTCAGAACGACGAGACGAATCTGGATTCGCAGCCCGTTCGTCCGCCACACATCCCTAACATATCGAACTCGCAACTTTCCCCTCTGTTTCATCTGTCCGAAAATGCGAAACATCGAGAATACTTTCCCGGATGTTCCCCCCCTTCGTAGGTATCACCTCCTTTCGCGTTAGGGTATACCTAGCACCGCGTTTTGCCTCCTTATGTTTTGTGATGCTTTGTTTGCTTCGTATTTACTGTTTCTTCCCCCTCTCCTTCTCTGGTAGACTACGAGACCGATGCTGCTGCTGCCCAGTTCGACTACGGAGTTGACGACCCCTCCTTCTTGCCAGAGAAACCAGGCAAGCCCCCCTTGATCACCAGATATCGCCTATTCTTCTCTATACTGCTTGTATGAGAGTAGTGTAGCATGTTACTGCTTTTCGTTAATCCTATCCTGATGCATAGCCTGTCATTGTTGCTACAGTTGTTACCCTTACCTGCTATCCTACTGCTTAGTATAGGATGCTAGTGTTCCATCAGTGGCCCTACACTCTTGTCCGTCTACCATGCTATACTACTGGGCCGTGATCACTTTGGGAGGTGATCACGGGTATATACTATATACTTTATATACATGACACATGTGGTGACTAAAGTCGGGTCGGCTCGTTGAGTACCCGCAAGTGATTCTGATGGGGGGGCTGAAAGGACAGGTGGCTCCATCCCGGTAGAGGTGGGCCTGGGTTCCTGACGGCCCCTGACTGTTACTTTGTGGCGGAGCGCCAGGGCAGGTTGAGACCACCTAGGAGAGAGGTGGGCCTGGCCCTGGTCGGCGTTCGCGGATACTTAACACGCTTAACGAGATCTTGGTATTTGATCTGAGTCTGGCCATTTGGTCTATACGCACTAACCAACTACGCGGGAACAGTTATGGGCACTCGACGTCGTGGTATCAGCCGAAGCCTTCATGACGTCAGCGACTGAGTGGCGCGCGCCGGATTGGACTGGAACGCCTGCTAGGCTAGGTCTGCTTCCGGCCGCATTCGCAATGTGCAGGTGTGCAATGGGCGATGGGCCCAGACCCCTGCGCCATAGGATTTAGACCGGCGTGCTGACCTCTCTGTTGTGCCTAGGTGGGGCTGCGACGTGTTGATCTTCCGAGGCCGGGCATGACCCAGGAAAGTGTGTCCGGCCAAATGGGATCGAGCGTGTTGGGTTATGTGGTGCACCCCTGCAGGGAAGTTTATCTATTCGAATAGCCGTGTCCCTCGGTAAAAGGACGACCCGGAGTTGTACCTTGACCTTATGACAACTAGAACCGGATACTTAATAAAATACACCCTTCCAAGTGCCAGATACAACCCGGTGATCGCTCTCTAACAGGGCGACGAGGAGGGGATCGCCGAGTAGGATTATGCTATACGATGCTACTTGGAGGACTTCAATCTACTCTCTTCTACATGCTGCAAGATGGAGGCTGCCAGAAGCATAGTCTTCGACAGGATTAGCTATCCCCCCTCTTATTCTGGCATTCTGCCATTCAGTCCACCAATATGACCCTTTACACATATACCCATGCATATGTAGTGTAGCTCCTTGCTTGCGAGTACTTTGGATGAGTACTCATGGTTGCTTTTCTCCCTCTTTTCCCCTTTCTATACCTGATTGTCGCAACCAGATGCTGGAGTCCAGGAGCTAGAGATCCCGAGGATGATTCTACGTGGAGTTCGGCTTCGAGGAGTAGTTAGGAGGTCCCAGGCAGGAGGCCTTGCCTTTTCGATCGTTGCTACTTTTGTGCTAGCCTTCTTAAGGCAAACTTGTTTAACTTATGTCTGTACTCAGATATTGTTGCTTCTGCTGACTCGTCTATGATCGAGCACTTGTATTCGAGCCCTCGAGGCCCCTGGCTTGTATTATGATGCTTGTATGACTTATTTATGTTTTAGAGTTGTGTTGTGATATCTTCCCGTGAGTCCCTGATCTTGATCGTACACATTTGCGTGCATGATTAGTGTACGGTCAAATCGGGGGCGTCACAAAGCCAAATATCGAAGAATTCGCTTCACAGCTAAGTGATGCGATTCCTTTGGTGCCGCTTGGAATTGAGCACACATGCAAACACTAAGCATAATATCTGGCCTAGATGCACATAAATAAACTAAAGAACCAATCATGGAGTGGTATACCTTTTGATCGAACTATTTACCATTGGCGTCAGGATCCAGATGACTCTTGGTTGGCATTGGCGTCGTGTAACCTTTGTAGTCTTGCATTCCAAACTTTTTCAGGCAATCTTTGAGGTATTTCTCTTGAGATATGAAGATGCCATTTCTTTGCTGACGAATTTGAAGACCAAGGAAGAACTTTAGCTCACCCATCATAGACATATGATATTGCTCTTGCATCATGTGTCCAAACTCATCACTGTATTTCTGGTTGGTGCAGCCGAAGATAATGTCATCCACATATATTTGGCACACAAACAGTTCACCATCATATGTCTTCGTGAAGAGTGTGGGATCCAGGGAACGAGGTTTGAAGCCTTTGCTCTTCAGAAAGTCTTTGAGCGTGTCATACCAAGCGCGAGGGGCTTGTTTGAGGCCATACAGTGCCTTGTTTAGCTTGTACACCATATCAGGATGTTTTGGATCTTCAAAGCTGGGAGGTTGTGCAACATACACTTCTTCTTCAATCTTGCCGTTGAGAAATGCACTCTTCACATCCATTTGATACAGCAAGATGTTGTGATGGTTAGCATAGGCTAGCAATATGCGAATAGCTTCAAGCCTAGCCACAGGAGCAAACGTTTCATCGAAGTCAATCCCTTCAACTTGAGTGTATCCTTGAGCAACGAGACGAGCTTTGTTTCTGACAACTTGACCATGCTCATCTTGTTTGTTGCGATATATCCATTTTGTGCCTATTATGTTGTGCTTGCGGGGGTCAGGACGCTTGACAAGTTCCCAGACATTGTTCAGCTTGAACTGTTGAAGCTCTTCTTGCATAGCTTGAATCCATTCAGGTTCCATGAAGGCTTCAGCAACTTTCTTGGGTTCAGATATTGAGACAAAAGCAAAGTGCCCACAGAAATTTGCTAGTTGAGTTGCTCTTGAACGAGTGAGTGGACCAGGCGCATTGATGCTATCAATTATCTTCTCAACCTGTACTTCATTTGCAACACGAGGATGAACTAGACGAAGATTTTGCTCTTGTTGATCATTGTCATCGTTGGGTGGATTGTCTTCGGGCTGAGCATTGTCTTCAGGTTGATTAGGTGCAGAAATGATAAGTTCCTCTTCAGGCTGTGCTTTAGACGGTATAATTTCACCAGTTCCCATTAGCTTGATGGATTCACTGGGTGGAACTTCATCTAACACATTTGGCAGGTGCTCTCTTTGCGAGCCGTTAGTCTCATCGAACCGCACATCCACAGTTTCAACCACTTTATAGTGAAAGAGGTTGAAGACTCTGTAGGAGTGCGAATCCTTTCCGTAACCAAGCATAAAACCTTCATGTGCTTTCGGTGCAAATTTTGAAGTGTGATGTGGATCCTTGATCCAGCACCTAGCACCAAATACCCTGAAGTAACTGACATTTGGCTTCTTACCAGTGAGGAGTTCATAGGATGTTTTCTTCAGAAGCTTGTGAAGATAAACATGGTTGATGACATGGCATGCAGTATCAATAGCTTCAGGCCAGAACTTCCTTGGTGTCTTGTATTCATCAAGCATCGTCCGAGCCATCTCAATGAGGGTTCTGTTCTTGCGCTCCATGATGCCATTCTGCTGAGGTGTGTACGGAGCGGAGAACTCATGAGTGATTCCCAATGTATCCAAGTAAAGGTCGAGGCCGGTGTTCTTGAACTCAGTGCCGTTGTCACTTCTGATATGCTTGATCTTGACGCCATAGTTGTTCATGGCCCGGTTGGCGAAGCGTCTGAAGACAACCTGCACTTCAGTCTTGTAGAGAATTATGTGCACCCACGTATATCTTGAGTAATCATCAACAATGACGAAGCCATAAAGACAAGCAGTAGTAGTGAGAGTAGAGTAGTGAGTAGGGCCAAATAAGTCCATGTGTAGCAGCTCGAAGGGTTGAGATGTCGTCATGATTGTCTTCGAGGGATGCTTGGCCCTAGTCATGTTTCCAGCTTCGCAGGCACCGCACAAGTGATCCTTCTTGAACTTGATGCCCTCGATGCCTATGACATGCTTCTTCTTTGCGAGAGTGTGTAAGTTCCTCATGCCAGCATGCCCTAGCCTCCGATGTGAGAGCCAGCACTCTGAAGCTTTTGCAAGAAGGCATACGACAAGTTGTGGCCCTGCTGAGAAATCTACCATGTATAGATCATCTTTTCGGTACCCTTCAAAGACTAGAGACTTGTTAGATTCCATTAGTACAAGGCAACAATATTTTCCAAATATCACAATCATGTTCAAGTCACAAAGCATTGAGACAGACATTAAGTTGAAACCAAGGGATTCAACAAGCATCACTTTATCCATGTGTTGATCCTTTGAGATTGCAACTCTACCTAGACCCAATACCTTGCTTTTACCAGTGTCAGCAAATGTGATGTGACTCTTGTCAGATGGACGTAAGGTTGAGTCCATGAGAAGACTTCGATCACCAGTCATATGATTAGTGCATCCGCTGTCCATAATCCATTCTGAAGCATGAGGTGTCATACCCCACAGTACAGTTAGGGGGATAGGCTTCACCAGGAGTATTGTGAAGCGTAAACATTTGACGGGCAAGAGTATTATCAAAGCACAGATCAAGATTATGACTGATAGGATGATTGGCAAACGATTCAGGAACAAAATACATAGTGAGACCATTTGGGCATTTGATCTTGCGCCCTACAAGATGTTTTAGGTCCCCAGCAATAGCATCAGACGCCTTTGATTTTCGGCTGGAGACCTTTCCCTGCAAAAGAAAGTTAATTCTTCTTAACCATCCACATCTTCAGGGGTGGCTTAGAAGCAATGAGTCTAACTGGAATAGCCTTGCAGGAGGTGAATAGTACTCATATGAATAAGCAGAATAGTTCTTAGTTTTATGAACATAGCGGTTTGAAGAAACACGCTCATATTCATAAGTTTGAGTATGTTTTCCCTGCAAAACATTGGCGTTAGGGTGACTCAGCTGAGTCCTCTGTCTGTATGAAGCCTTTGGACCATATGAAGCCTTTGGTCTGGGATTTGTCTTCTTCCCAGGTGGTGTCATGATGACATTCACAGGAAGATTCTTAAGACAACTTTTGGGAACCCAGATCTTCTTCATAGGTGGCCCATTCCTGCACTTAGTACCAATATACCTGGCAAACACTTCACCACTCTGATTCTTAAACAGTTTATAGTTTGCATCAAAGGATTCATCAATGATAATAGGGTTAGCACAAGTGAAGCCAGATAAGGTGGATGGATCCACTGAAGGTCCCTTTGCAGCAACCCATGTGGTTTTGGGGTACTGCTCAGGCTTCCAGTAGGAGCCATCAACATTCATTTTCCTCTCGAACCCAACACCCTCTTTCCTAGGGTTTCGGTTCAGAATCTACTTTTTGAGGACATCGCACAGTGTCTGATGCCCTTTGAGACTTTTGTACATCCCTGTTTCAAGCAATGTCTTCAACCTAGCATTCTCATCAGCAATAGTAGTGGTATCCTCAGTAGAGGGGTTAGTTACCACATCAGCAGTTGAAGATATTGCAACAGTAGCAGCAGTAGAACATTCAGCAACAGAAGTAGCGTTATCACGCTCAAGGCATTTTAGACATGGTGGTTCAAATCCTTCCTGAGTGGAACTGATCTATTGAGCGTGAAGTGACTCATTCTCTTTTTGAAGATCTTCATGAGCCGCTCTCAATTTCTCAAGCTCTTGCTTCCTTTGAAGATAATCATAGGAGAGCTTTTCATGAGTGGTTGAGAGCGTTTCATGACGACTTTCAAGTCCTGGTACTTAACATGAAGATTTTTTATGTCTTCAATTAAGGACTGAGAACGGGTTATTTCCGCGTCCAACAGGTCATCGCTTTTGTCTAACAGTTTTTGAGTATGTTCCATAGCTTTCTGTTGTTCAGTTGCAATTTTAGCAAGTGTTTTGTAGCTGGGTTTGGATTCACAATCAGAGTCATCTTCACTTGATGTTTGAAAGTAAGCATCGCGTGATTTTACCTTGGCACCACGTGCCATGAAGCAGTAGGTGGGAGCAGAGTCGTCCTTGTCATTAACATCAGCGTTGGTGACTGGGCCATTGTCTTCAGTGTTGAAGATAGACTTGGCGACGTAGGCTGTAGCTAGAGCCAGACTTGCAACGCCAGGGTCGGACTCCTCCTCAGACTCCACCTCCGCCTCCTCAGAAGCAGACTCCTCCTCTGAGTCCATCTCCTTGCCAACAAAAGCACGAGCCTTGCCAGATGAGCTCTTCTTATGAGACGAAGACTTGGATGAGGACTTGGAAGAAGACTTTGAGGATTTCTTCTTCTTCTTGTCATCTGAATCATATTCCTTATTCTTCTTCTTGTTGTTGTTCTCATTGTCCCACTGTGGACACTCAGAGATGTAGTGTCCAGGTTTCTTGCACTTGTGACATGTTCTCTTCTTGTAGTCATGAGTGGAAGCTTCATCATTTCTTGAGCTGGATCGTGAAGACTTTCTGAAGCCCTTCTTCTTAGTGAACTTCTAGAACTTCTTCACAAGCATAGAAAGTTCCTTTCCAATGTCTTCAGGATCATCAGAACTGCAGTCAGATTCTTCTTCAGATGAGGAAACAACTTTTGCCTTCAAAGCACTAGTTCGGCCATAGTTGGGACCATAAATATCTCTTTTCTCAGATAGCCGGAACTCATGTGTGTTGAGCCTCTCAAGTATATCAGACGGATCGAGTGTCTTGAAGTCGGGGTGTTCTTGTATCATGAGGGCAAGGGTGTCAAACGAGCTGTCAAGTGATCTCAGTAGTGTCTTGACGATTTCATGCTTGGTGATCTCAGTGGCGCCAAGAGCACGAAGCTCATTTGTGATGTTAGTGAGGCGATCAAACGTGAGCTGGACATTCTCATTGTCGTTTCTCTTGAAGTGGTTGAAGAGGTTGCGAAGAACACTGATCCTTTGATCTCTCTGGGTTGAGACACCTTCGTTGACCTTGGAGAGCCAGTCCCAGACTAGCTTCGACATTTCCAGAGCACTCACACGGCCATACTGTCCTTTGGTCAGATGACCACAGATGATGTTCTTGGTAGTAGAATCCAGTTGAATGAACTTCTTGACATCAGCAGGGGTGACACCTTCACCAGTCTTGGGAATGCCATTCTTGATGACATACCAGAGGTCGACATCAATGGCTTCAAGATGCATGCGCATCTTATTCTTCCAGTAGGGATATTCAGTTCCATCGAAGACGGGGCAAGCAGCGGAGACTTTGATTATCCCTGCAGTCGATATAGCTAAAACTCCAGGTGGTTAAACCGAATCACACAGAACAAGGGAGTACCTTGCTCTGATACCAATTGAAAGTGCTAGTTATCGACTAGAGGGGGGGGTGAATAGGCGATTTTTATGAAAGTCTTCAAAACATGAGAGTTTCGAAGACAAACACTAGAAATGAACCTATTGATATGCAGCGGAAGGTAGACTACACTAGGCAAGCCATAGTCAAGTATTCAATGAAGTGAAAGTACGAAGACTAATAGCAGCTAGGTAGTAAAGATCAGGATGGCATATAGTATGAAGCCACTCAACAATGGAAGTCACACAGTGAAGTCAAATAGGTAATGCAAGCAGGCAATGACTTCACGAAGACAGACTGTAAGTAAAGAGAGGGAGAGGATAGAACTAGTCACTTGGTGAAGACAAAGGATTTGTTGGACCAGTTCCAGCTGTTGTGACAACTGTACATCTGGTTAGGGAGGCTGAGATTCAACTCAGAAGACCGCGTCTTCACCTTATTCCCCTTGAGCTAAGGACACCCAGTCCTCGCCCAATCACTCTGGTAAGTCTTCAAGGTAGACTTCCAAACCTTCACAGACTTCGTTCACCGGCGATCCACAATGACTCTTGGATGCTCAGAACGCGACGCCTAACCGACTGGAGGATTCATAGTCCTCAAGTGTAACAAGTCTTCAGGTCACGTGGACAGAAAGACTTCAGTGATGCCTAACACTCTTTGGCTCTGGGTGTTTGGGCTTTGTCCTCGCAAGGATTTCTCTCTCTCAAAAGCTTCGGAGGTGGGTTGCTCTCAAACGACAAAAGTCGTGCACTAACTGGTTTCGACGGTCAGATTTCAAACACACGCGGCAACTTTACTTGGGCTACAAGTAAAGCTGACTCATCCAGCTCTGGATAAGATTTGCTCTCATTGTCTTCACTCGAGGACATAGGATTTGGTTGAGCATCACTTCAGTCACTCTGACTTTGTTCACTGGGACCCCACTTAACAGTACGATGGTTCCTATGACTCAACAAAGAAGAAAAGGAAACAACGAAACAACTAAGTCTTCGCGCTCCATAGTCTTCACGCAATGTCTTCTCTTGTCATAGTCTTCAATGTGAATATTTTCACATACCACCATTGCCTTCAATGTCTTCATACATTTTTAGGGGTCATCTCCGGTAGGTAAACCGAATCAATGAGGGACTACTACCTGTGTTATCCTGCAATTCTCACAAACACATTAGTCCCTCAACCAGGTTTTTCGTCAATACTCCGAAACCAACTAGGGGTGGCACTAGATGCACTTACAGCGTGCCTGACCCCCTACCGCGTGGCCCCCTCGGGCATCGTCTCGCGTTGATTCTTCCCAGAAATCACATATATTCCAAAAAAAATCTCTGTCAGTTTTTATCTCGTTTGGACTCCATTTGATATGGGTTTTCTGCGAAACAAAAAATATGCAACAAACAGGAACTTGCATTGGGCACTGGATAAATATGTTAGTCCCAAAAATAGTATAAAAAGTTGCCAAAAGTATGTAAAAGTTGTAGAATATTGGCATGGAACAATAAAAAATTATAGATACGAGAGAGACGTATCATTCTTCAGGTTTAAGCACTTGTTCTACATGAACAAAGTACAGTAAGACGCAAGCATATAGTACTTGAAAATAAAAAATAATATCATAGACCTTACCACATTCTTGGTTCATGACCAATACAGAACAAGGCGTTCCCAGTCATTGTCTAGTAAATGTGTCTCAGGAGAACGTAACGGGATTTGATGAGTTTCTTTGCTAGTGAAGTACATTTTCGTCAGGTAATTCTGATACTGCCACCAAGCATTCTTGAAGATAGCAGAGGAAGGAGCAAATGAAGGAGTCTGGATGAAGGAATCCATATCCGATCTAGGTGTCATACCTAGTGCATTGGGTCCAATGAAAATCTTTTGTGACAATACTGGTGCAATTGCCTTGGCAAAGGAATCCAGATTTCACAAGAGGACCAAGCACATCAAGAGACGCTTCAATTCCATCCGGGATCAAGTCCAGGTGCGAGACATAGAGATTTGCAAGATACATACGGATCTGAATGTTGCAGACCCGTTGACTAAGCCTCTTCCACGAGCAAAACATGATCAACACCAAGACTCCATGGTGTTAGAATCATTACTGTGTAATCTAGATTATTGACTCTAGTGCAAGTGGAGACTGAAGGAAATATGCCCTAGAGGCAATAATAAAGTTATTATTTATTTCCTCATATCATGATAAATGTTTATTATTCATGCTAGAATTGTATTAACCAGACACATAATACATGTGTGAATACATAGATAAACATAGTGTCACTAGTATGCCTCTACTTGACTAGCTCGTTGATCAAAGATGGTTGAGTTTCCTAGCCATAGACTTGAGTTGTCATTTGATTAACGGGATCACATCATTAGGAGAATGATGTGATTGACTTGACCCATTCCGTTAGCTTAGCACTTGATCGTTTAGTTTACTGCTATAGCTTTCTTCATGACTTATACATGTTCCTATGACTATGAGATTATGCAACTCCCGATTACCGAAGGAACACTTTGTGTGCTACCACACGTCACAACGTAACTGGGTGATTATAAAGGTGCTCTACAGGTGTCTCCGATGGTACTTGTTGAGTTGGCATAGATCGAGATTAGGATTTGTCACTCCGATTGTCGGAGAGGTATCTCTGGGTCCTCTCGGTAATGCACATTACTATAAGCCCTGCAAGCAATGTGACTAATGAGCTAGTTGCGGGATGATGCATTACAGAACGAGTAAAGAGACTTGCCAGTAACGAGATTGAGCTAGGTATTAAGATACCGATGATCGAATCTCGGGCAAGTAACATACCGATGACAAAGGGAACAACGTATGTTGTTATGCAGTTTGACCGATAAAGATCTTCGTAGAATATGTAGGAACCAATATGAGCATCCAGGTTCAGCTATTGGTTATTGACCGGAGACATGTCTCGGTCATGTCTACATAGTTCTCGAACTCGTAGGGTCCGCACGCTTAAAGTTCTGTGACGATCGGTATTATGAGTTTATATGTTTTGATGTACCGAAGGTAGTTCGGAGTCTCGGATATGATCACGGACATGACGACGAGTCTCAAAATGGTCGAGACGTAAAGATCGATATATTGGACGACTATGTTTGGACACCGGAAGTGTTTCGGGAGGTTTCGGACATTTACCGGAGTACCGGGGGGTTACCGAACCCCCCGGGGAGTATATTGGGCCTAATGGGCCTTGGTGGGAGAAGAGGAGGGGCGGCCAGGGCAGCCGCGCGCCCCCTCCCCCTCTAGTCCGAATTGGACAAGGAGGGGGGCGGCGGCCCCTTTTTCCTTCTCTTCCTCTCTCCCTTCCTTCCCTTCTCCTACTCCTACTAGGAAAGGAGGAGTCCTACTCCCGGTGGGAGTAGGACTCCCCCCTTGGCGCGCCCTCCTCCTGGCCGGCCGCCTCGCCCCTAGCTCCTTTATATATGGGGGCAGAGGGCACCCTAGAACACACAAGTTGATCATTGATCTCTCCCAGCCGTGTGCGGTGCCCCCTCCACTATAATCCACCTCGGTCATATCGTAGCGGTGCTTAGGTGAAGCCCTGCGACGGTAGCTTCATCGACATCGTCACCATGCCGTAGTGCTGACAAAACTCTCCCTCGAGCTCTACTGGATCGTGAGTTCGCGGGACGTCACCGAGCTGAACGTGTGCCGAACGCGGAGGTGCCATAAGTTCGGTACTGAGGATTGGTCGATCGTGAAGACGTATGACTACATCAACCGTGTTGTCATAACGCTTCCTCCTAACGGTCTACGAGGGTACGTGGACGACACTCTCCCCTCTTGTTGCTATGCATCACCATGATCTTGCGTGTGTGTAAGAATTTTTTTGAAATTACTACGTTCCCCAACAGTGGCATCCGAGCCAGGTTTGTGCGTAGATGTTATATGCACGAGTAGAACACAAGTGAGTTGTGGGCGATACAAGTCATACTGCTTACCAGCATGTCATACTTTGGTTTGGCGGTATTGTTGGATGAAGCGGCCCGGACCGACATTACGCGTACGCTTACGCGAGACTGGTTCTACCGACGTGCTTTGCACACAGGTGGCTGGCGGGTGTCAGTTTCTCCAACTTTAGTTGAACCGAGTGTGGCTACGCCCGGTCCTTGAGAAGGTTAAAACAACACTAACTTGACGAACTATCGTTGTGGTTTTGATGCGTAGGTAAGAACGGTTCTTGCTCAGCCCATAGCAGCCACGTAAAACTTGCAACAACAAAGTAGAGGACGTCTAACTTGTTTTTGCAGGGCATGTTGTGATGTGATATGGTCAAGACATGATGCTATATTTTATTGTATGAGATGATCATGTTTTGTAACAGAGTTATCGGCAACTGGCAGGAGCCATATGGTTGTCGCTTTATTGTATGCAATGCAATCGCCCTGTAATTGGTTTACTTTATCACTAAGCGGTAGCGATAGTCGTAGAAGCAATAGTTGGCGAGACGACAATGATGCTATGATGGAGATCAAGGTGTCGCGCCGGTGACGATGGTGATCATGACGGTGCTTTGGAGATGGAGATCAAAGGCACAAGATGATGATGGCCATATCATATCACTTATATTGATTGCATGTGATGTTTATCCTTTATGCATCTTATTCTGCTTTGATTGACGGTAGCATTGTAAGATGATCTCTCACTAAATTTCAAGGTATAAGTGTTCTCCCTGAGTATGCACCGTTGCGAAAGTTCGTCGTGCCGAGACACCACGTGATGATCGGGTGTGATAAGCTCTACGTTCAAATACAACGGGTGTAAGCCAGTTTTACACATGCAGAATACTCGGGTTAAACTTGACGAGCCTAGCATATGCAGATATGGCCTCGGAACACTGGAGACCAAAAGGTCGAACGTGAATCATATAGTAGATATGCTCAACATAGTGATGTTCACCATTGAAAACTACTCCATCTCAGGTGATGATCGGACATGGTTTAGTTGATTTGGATCACGTGATCATTTAGATGACTCGAGGGATGTCTATCTAAGTGGGAGTTCTTAAGTAATATGATTAATTGAACTTTAATTTATCATGAACTTAGTACCTGATAGTATTTTGCTTGTCTATGTTGTTGTAGATAGATGGCCCGTGTTGTTGTTCCGTTGAATTTTAATGCGTTCCTTAAGAAAGCAAAGTTGAAAGATGATGGTAGCAATTACACGGACTGGGTCCGTAACTTGAGGATTATCCTCATTGTTGTATAGAAGAATTACGTCCTGGAAGCACCGCTGGGTGCGAGGCCTGCTGCAGATGCAACTGACGACATTAAGAACGTCTGGCAGAGCAAAGCTGATGACTACTGGATAGTTCAGTGTGCCATGCTTTACGGCTTAGAACCGGGACTTCAACGACGTTTTGAACGTCATGGAGCATATGAGATGTTCCAGGAGTTGAAGTTAATATTTGAAGCAAATGCCCGGATTGAGAGATATGAAGTCTCCAATAAGTTCTACAGCTGCAAGATGGAGGAGAATAGTTCTGTCAGTGAACATATACTCAAAATGTCTGGGTATAATAATCACTTGATTCAACTGGGAGTTAATCTTCCGGATGATAGTGTCATTGACAGAATTCTTCAATCACTGCCACCAAGCTACAAGAGCTTTGTGATGAACTATAATATGCAAGGGATGGATAAGACAATTCCCGAGCTCTTCGCAATGCTAAAAGCTGCGGAGGTAGAAATCAAGAAGGAGCATCAAGTGTTGATGGTCAACAAGACCACCAGTTTCAAGAAAAAGGGTAAAGGCAAGAAGAAGGGGAACTTCAAGAAGAGCAGCAAACAAGTTGCTGCTCAGGAGAAGAAACCCAAGTCTGGACCTAAGCCTGAGACTGAGTGCTTCTACTGCAAACAGACTGGTCACTGGAAGCGGAACTACCCCAAGTATTTGGCGGATAAGAAGGATGGCAAGGTGAACAAAGGTATATGTGATATACATGTTATAGATGTGTACCTTACTAATGCTCGCAGTAGCACCTGGGTATTTGATACTGGTTCTGTTGCTAATATTTTTCAACTCGAAATAGGGACTACGAATTAAGCGAAGATTGGCTAAGGACGAGGTGACAATGCGCGTGGGAAATGGTTCCAAAGTCGATGTAATCGCGGTCGTCACACTACCTCTACATCTACCTTCAGGATTAGTTTTAGACCTGAATAATTGTTATTTGGTGCCAGCGTTAAGCATGAACATTATATCTGGATCTTGTTTGATGCGAGACGGTTATTCATTTAAATCAGAGAATAATGGTTGTTCTATTTATATGAGTAATATCTTTTATGGTCATGCACCCTTGAAGAGTGGTATATTTTTATTAAATCTCGATAGTAGTGATACACATATTCATAATGTTGAAGCCAAAAGATGCAGAGTTGGTAATGATAGTGCAACTTATTTGTGGCACTGCCGTTTAGGTCATATTGGTGTAAAGCGCATGAAGAAACTCCATACTGATGGACTTTTGGAATCACTTGATTATGAATCATTTGGTACTTGCGAACAATGCCTCATGGGCAAGATGACTAAAATGCCATTCTCTGGCACAATGGAGCGAGCAACAGATTTGTTGGAGATCATACATACTGATATATGTGGTCCAATGAATATTGAGGCTCGCGGCGGGTATCGTTATTTTCTCACCTTCACAGATGATTTGAGCAGATATGGGTATATCTGCTTAATGAAACATAAGTCTGAAACATTTGAAAAGTTCAAAGAATTTCAGAGTGAAGTGGAAAATCATCGTAACAAGAAAAAATGTTTCTACGATCTGATCGTGGAGGAGAATATTTGAGTTATGAGTTTGGTCTACATTTGAAACAATGTGGAATAGTTTCGCAACTCACGCCACCCGGAACACCACAACGAAATGGTGTGTCCAAATGTTCTAATCGTACTTTACTAGATATGGTGCGATCTATGATGTCTCTTACTGATTTACCGCTATCGTTTTGGGGTTATGCTTTTGAGACGGCTGCATTCACGTTAAATAGGGCACCATCAAAATCCGTTGAGACGACGCCTTATGAACTGTGGTTTGGCAAGAAACCAAACTTGTCATTTCTTAAAGTTTGGGGCTGCAATGCTTATGTGAAAAAGCTTCAACCTGGTAAGCTCGAACCCAAATCTGAGAAATGTGTCTTCATAGGATACCCAAAGGAAACTGTTGGGTACACCTTCTATCACAGATCCGAAGGCAAGACATTTGTTGCTAAGAATGGATCCTTTCTAGAGAAGGAGTTTCTCTCGAAAGAAGTGAGTGGGAGGAAAGTAGAACTTGGTAGGTAACTGTACCTGCTCCCTTATTGGAAAGTAGTTCATCATAGAAACCGGTTTCTATGACACCTACACCAATCAGTGAAGAAGCTAATGATATTGATCATGAAACTTCAGATCAAGTTACTACCGAACCTCGTAGGTCAACCAGAGTAAGATCCGCACCAGAGTGGTACGGTAATCCTATTCTGGAGGTCATGTTACTTGACCAAGGCGAACCTATGAACTATGAAGAAGCGATGGTGAGCCCAGATTCCGCAAAATGGCTTGAGGCCATGAAATCTGAGATGGGATCCATGTATGAGAACAAAGTATGGACTTTGGTTGACTTGCCCGATGATCGGCAAGCCATAGAGAATAAATGGATCTTCAAGAAGAAGACTGACGCTGACGGTAATGTTACTGTCTACAAAGCTCGACTTGTTGCGAAAGGTTTTCGACAAGTTCAAGGAGTTGACTATGATGAGACTTTCTCACCCATAGCGATGCTTAAGTCTATCCGAATCATGTTAGCAATTGCCGCATTTTATGATTATGAAATTTGGCAAATGGATGTCAAAACTGCATTCCTGAATGGATTTCTAGAAGAAGAGTTGTATATGATGCAACCAGAAGGTTTTGTCGATCCAAAGGGAGCTAACAAAGTGTGCAAGCTCCAGCGATCCATTTATGGACTGGTGCAAGCCTCTCAGAGTTGGAATAAACGTTTTGATAGTGTGATCAAAGCATATGGTTTTATACAGACTTTTGGAGAAGCCTGTATTTACAAGAAAGTGAGTGGGAGCTCTGTAGCATTTCTAATATTATATGTGGATGACATATTGCTAATTCGAAATGATATAGAATTTCTGGATAGCATAAAAGGATACTTGAATAAGAGTTTTTCAATGAAAGACCTCGGTGAAGCTGCTTACATATTGGGCAACAAGATCTATCGAGATAGATCAAGACACTTAATTGGACTTTCACAAAGCACATACCTTGACAAAGTTTTGAAAAAGTTCAAAATGGATCAAGCAAAGAAAGGGTTCTTGCCTGTGCTACAAGGTGTGAAGTTGAGTCAGACTCAATGCCCGACCACTGCAGAAGATAAAGAGAAAATGAAAAGTGTTCCATATGCTTCAGCCATAGGCTCTATCATGTATGCAATGCTGTGTACCAGACCTGATGTGTGCCTTGCTATTAGCTTAGCAGGGAGGTACCAAAGTAATCCAGGAATGGATCACTGGAGAGCGGTCAAGAATATCCTGAAATACCTGAAAAGGACTAAGGATATGTTTCTCATTTATGGAGGTGACAAAGAGCTCGTCGTAAATGGTTACATCGATGCATGCTTTGACACTGATCCAGACGATTCTAAATCGCAAACCGGATACGTGTTTACATTGAACGGTGGAGCTGTCAGTTGGTGCAGTTCCAAACAAAGCGTCGTGGCGGGATCTACGTGTGAAGCGGAGTACATAGCTGCTTCGGAAGCAGCAAATGAAGGAGTCTGGATGAAGGAATTCATATCCGATCTAGGTGTCATACCTAGTGCATTGGGTCCAATGAAAATCTTTTGTGACAATACTGGTGCAATTGCCTTGGCAAAGGAATCCAGATTTCACAAGAGGACCAAGCACATCAAGAGACGCTTCAATTCCATCCGGGATCAAGTCCAGGTGCGAGACATAGAGATTTGCAAGATACATACGGATCTGAATGTTGCAGACCCGTCGACTAAGCCTCTTCCACGAGCAAAACATTATTAGCACCAAGACTCCATGGGTGTTAGAATCATTACTGTGTAATCTAGATTATTGACTCTAGTGCAAGTGGGACACTGTCGGGTGGTAGGTGCGACATATGCCAACGGGTGGCTTATCATTGTGGGAGCCAGTAAGACATCGCCGGTGCCTGGAAACGGGATAAGGCGAAGACATGCACGCCGGCGAATCTTACCCAGGTTCGGGGCTCTCCGTGGAGATAACACCCCTAGTCCTGCTCTGCGGGGTCTCCGCATGATCACTAGATCAACACAAGTGGCTACAAGTGGCTCCTTGAGCTGTTTGGCTAGAGGGAGAAGAAGGGCAAGGCTAGCTCTCCTCTTCTCTCTATGTGGTGTCTAAAACTCTAAGAGATCAACCCTTTGCATGGGTGCCCTGGGGGTTTATATAGGCCTACCCCCAGGGGTACAATGGTAATCCGGCTGGACGCGGGTCTAGGCTGTCAGTGTCTGTATCCGCCAGCTTCTCCGCCGGCCGCTGGGGCCCGCCGACTGGTGGGTCCCGCCGGCTGCCGGCCTCTTGGCCGACAGGCCGGCCCCACCGCATGGGGGTCTTGTCGGCGGCTGGTTACTGTAGTCTCGCCCTGATGACGAGGGCTTTGCCGAGGTAAGCATGGCTACAGTGTCGCCGTCTGGCAGACTCTCGCTGTAGCCTTACCTCGTCTTGTCTCCTTAATGATGCACATATTTCGAGGGAGTGAGGTAGCCGGCTATTGGGAGCCGGCTATACCCCAGGCCGACTGGGGGAGGCTTGGCCGCCTTCGAGCGTCTCTCTGGCTGAAGGGGCCCGCCGCCCGCGGGCCGTACTGACAGCCTGTCGTGGGTGGCGTCATGGTCAACATGGCAACAGTGCCGCGCCGGACGGGGGATGGCCGACCCGTACGGTGCATTGTGGCCGTGCGTGCTCCGGGATTCGGGGGTGGCAGGCTTCACTATGGCCACGCCCCGTCTCGTCACCGTTATGTGGGTGCAGTCCTTGAGGGTGCAATCTTGGCCGCTTGCCGGGAGTCGGTCTTCTTGTGGCCGCCTTCTTGGAGCCGGCCTTCTTGTGGCTCTCTTCGGGAGGGTTTTTAGGGCCGGGCCGCCTTCTAGTAGTCGGCCTATGAGATAGCCGGCCAGGGGAAGGCGGCCCTTTGCTTTGGGTGCTTGAAGGCTCAATCGGCCTGATAATTTTTTGAAGAGCCAGGGGGAATCGGTTAGGCTACCTGTGGTCATTTACTCTGACAGTAGTCCCCGAAGCTGGTTGGGCTTCGTGGCTGAAAGGAGGATGAGAAGCTCAATCAGCTTCCTATCTTGAAGAGCCAACAGCTAGGAGCCAGCTTTGATCAGGTGTGCCGTCTTGGTGAGGCTTTGAAGTCTGAAGGCGGGAACCAGCTGGCGCGCACGCCAGGTTGCGGGCCGGTCGCTTGCCGCCCGCGTGCCACGTGGCACCCTCCTGCTGGAAGAGCCTGCCAACCCACGCGCGTGACGGGACGCCGCCGCAGGCCGGGGCCCGCCACTTCCACGCCTAGGCCTAGGTGTGGATCTTCTGTGGCCCAAAACGGGCCATTCGCCTTCCAACGGCAGTTTCCGCATGCCGTTAGGGCGCAATAATCGCGGGACGTGGGGGAGTGGGTGCAGTTAATCCCACGTCCCCCCTACGCCTCGCCTCCTCGGCTTCGCCGCACGAGGCTATAAATAGGGGGAGGAGGAGGAGCGGCAGACGCTCGCACGCTCGCCCTCGCTCCGCCATCTTCTTCTTCTTCCTCCCCATCGCTGTAGCCCCTCGCCGCCGCGCCGTCCCTCCAATCATCGCACTACCCCGCAGCTTCGCTGCCGTAGGGCCATGCTTTCGCCGTCGCCGCACCTTTTTCATCGGCTTCTTGCCCTCATGTCGCGCGGCGGAGACTGGGACGGCTCCAACGTCCACGCGGACCACATCGACTTCCTCCGCAAGACGCGGCGGTTGCCCAGCAGGGACCACGTGCTGGTCCGTCTTGCACCGGAGAGGGAGATCTCGCCGGCGCCGGAGGAGGGCGAGCGGGTAATCTTCCGCTCGCACTGCCTGCGCGGCCTCGGCCTGCCTACGAGCGGCTTCTTCCGTTCCTTCCTCGAGTTCTACCAGCTCCAGCCACACCACCTCACTCCAAACACGGTGGTGCTGCTGTCTGTCTTCGTCACTTTGTGCGAGGGCTTCCTCGGTGTCCTTCCCACCCTCGAGCTCTGGGGGGAATTCTTCCAGTCCAAGCTCGGTATCGCCATGAGGGGCGTGCCGGCTCAGAGCGGCACCTTCATCGTGATGCGGAGGCCGGTAGCCGACAACCCTTTTCCTCCCATCACGCTGATCCAGTCGATGAAGCTCTTGCAGCAATCCTACTTCTATGTGAAGAACATCGCTTCGTAAGGCAACTTCGTCAACTTACCGGCTTATGTAGCCAGCCCGCCGGCTGGGAGGCGGCCCCAATGGTCCTATCGGGCCAGAACGCTGTCGCCTGCTGGAGCCGCCACCATCGCGCGACTCCGGGTAATGGTCCAGTTAGAGGGCCTGACCGGGCCCGACCTGCTGGCCGCCTTCGTGGCGCGCCGGGTGCTCCCGCTCCAAGGCCGCCCTCATATGATTTGTCAAATGAGCGGCCAACTCGATCCTAGTCGGCTGTGTGCCAAGGAGATGCCTCATGTAGAGGTAGCTCACATGGTGAACTACCTTGCGAACTGCAAGCTCACCGACGAGTGGCAGTTTGGCAAGGAGCCGTACTCCCGTGCCAATGCCCCGCCTATGGTAAGCTTTCTTTTTCTTCTCTTCTTTACTTTTGTCACCAAGTTTCTCTTGGCCGACTCTGACCAGTCGGTTTGTCTTCACAAAGCCCCCTCTTTCGACCGGCAGCCGGGGCAGCGGGGGTGGAGCGCCAATATCTTCCCGACCGGACGACGCACGACTTGGACAACCCCGACTTGGGGGCGGCCGCTCTGGACGACGACACCGTGGGGGGAGGCGGCGAGGCAGGTGCCTCCGGGCTTGGAGCCAGCTTCGACGACTGGCCGGATGATGACGAGGCGAAAGTCGTCCCGCGCCACCAGCCGGCGTCCGATCATCATGGCGCGGGTTCATCTGCCGTGCCGGCTGTCCGACGCGGCGCGCAGAAGCGCCGGGCCGCGCCGAGCCTATTCGGCAGTCGACTGAAGAAGCCCAGGAGCGCGGCGGCGGCGACCAAGCGGGACGAGGCAGCCGCGAAGGCTGCCCGCTTCCGCAAGGTGGTGAAGCAGCCACAAATGGTTTTGGCGTAAGTGTCCATTTTCTTACGCATTCCTTTCTTTTTTTGTTGATATTCTTCTGAGTCCTTGGCTTGACTTAAAAAACAGGGCTCCGCTTTCTCTTGAGCGGACCGCTGCTGCCTCCGTGGTTAGAGCGGCGGGAGGATCTGCAAGCGCCCGCCGCATGGACCCCCGTGCCGAGTTTCAAGCGGTGACGGAGCGGAATGCGCGGGAGGCGCGGGAGGCGGAGGAGCTGAGGGCGGCCGCCGCCAAGTCGGCGGTGGCACAAGCCGACGCAGCAGCCAAGGCTCAGGCAGAGGCTGCAGCCGCAGAGAGGGAGGAGGCCCTGCGTAACCGACCTCCGCAGCTTGTCGTCCCCCTTCGCGCTGTGGCGCCCGAGATCCCGGTGCCCCCGCCGGAGGAAACCGGTGGCAACCAGCCGGTGATGGAGAGGGAGGAGGGCGACGTCGTCGTCCCGGAGAGGGAGGCGGCACCGCCATCGCCTACTGGGGCGGACCAAGGCAGCCGGCCTAGCGCGCCGCCCGTGCAACCGGCTGGAGGCGAGCCGGCTGCGAGGGCCGACCTTGTGGTCCGGTCGCCATCGCGCCGGCACGCAGGGAACGCAACTTCGGCATCGGACCCGCAGAAGGCCGCGGGCTCTAGCTCGTCGGCCCAAGATCTGGAGACGGCCAGTGCCAGCTCGCCGGGGTGGACGCCGGGTGGTGGGATGGCCGTGCTGAACGTGGCGGCGCAAGAAGTCCGGAACCGGCTTCAATCCCAGGCCACCGTGCTGAAGCAGTATACTCAAGAGTTCCTCGCGACATGGACGGCCATTCAGGTGAGTCTTCCTGCTTTTTTGTTTCTTGTTCTTGATTTCTTCCGTGGGGGCGCATCAGCGCACCCACTGGGTGTAGTCCTCGAGTTCCGAGTCGGCCGCTGAGCAGGCGGCTTGGAACTTCTTAGTAGACTTCGATTGCTATCTTGTTCTTATTCGCTCCTCTGTCCTATTTGCAGGACTATGACAACCTCCGCGCGGCTACCTTCAACTCCCAGGCCCGGGAGCTGAACCAGAAGACCACTGATCTGACTGAGAGCCGGAGTAAGTGCTTCATCTTTTATCTCACGTGGGGGCGCACCAGCGCACCCATTGGGTGTAGTCCCCGAGATTCGGGCCGACTGCTGAGCAGTCGGGCCGGATCTTTCCTGGCAACTTCTTTCTTATTGCTTTTTTCTTCTTTACCATAGCTGCAGAGGCCAATGCCGACCTAAGGGAGCAGTTGGGTGGGGCCCAGACCGCCCTTCGCGCCAAGGAAGCCGAGTGCAACGCCTTGGCTCAGGAGCGTGACCTCTTGGTCAAGAAGCTGGCCGACCAGGAGGAGAGCCATAAGGCGGCCCTGAAGGCGGCGCAGGACAGCGAGGCCGCCCTCCAAGCCGAATACGAGACTGAGGCGGCGAGCTGGGCTGAGGCAAGGCAAGTGCTGAGCGACGGCTACGGCCAGATCGAAGATTTGGTTGACGGTAGGCCGCCTTCTTCCTCGTCCCTTTGCTTGCCGCCTGCCATTTGGTCCATCTTCTGACTTTGTGTTTTTTCTCTTCCTTTCTTACTTGTGCAGAGTACTTCCCTGGTTACTCTATTGCCGCCAGCCAAGTCATCGAGGCCCACCGCATCGCGCAAAGGCAGGCTGGAGCTGAGATCGCGCCGGGTGCTCGCCGGTCGCTTGAAGAGCAGCTTCTGGCGATCCAAGCCCGCCTCCAGCCGGCTCACCGCATGCTCCGCCGTCTTCAGCGCGTTGGGGCGCAAGTGCTGGCCGCCCTCTGGCCCGGCGAGGTGGTTCCCCGTACCCCCAGTCGGACTGCCGACTGGCTGGAGGTAGCGGTTGGCCGCTTCGAGGCCTGGAAGGCTTCTGCAGCTCGGTCAGGCACCAGGCGGGCGCTGGAGTTTGTCCAGGCTTGGTATCCTTGGCTGGATTTGGACCAGCTGACCACCTGGCGGCAGGAGGCCGACGAGGAGCTGGAGGCGGTGCGGCCGGCTATCATCCAGTGCGCCTCGGCGATCACCGACTACACCGACACCAGTGCCTTTGTCCCTGAGGTGGATGATGACGGCGTTGCTCAGCCAGAGGAGTGGTTTGGGCTGAACCCATCGGATGGTGAGGACTCAGCGGAGGAGATCGACTCCAGTGACGAGGGCGAAGAGGAGGAGGGAGAGGATGGTGAAGACGCCGTGCCAGACGGTGGAGCAACCAGCCAGCCTCAGCTTGATCGTGCCCCCAGCAACGAGGCGCATGCGAGCGTGCCGCCTGCAGCCGGTGATGATCAAGCCGAGACTCGCCAGCCGGCCACTCCTCCAGCCGGCACTGCCGTCTCCACTGACCTACCTGGCTCGCCTGTTGCACCTTTGGCCTGATCCGCCACCTTTGCTTTCCTGTTTATTACTCTTTGAACAATATTTGTTAAGTTTGCGCAGTTCCACCCACTGGGGGTGTATTCAAACTATGTTGAATGCCGGCCTTTCGAAGGCCTTTTGTGTAAATATAATCATGCATGTGCTTGGCTTCCGATTGTATTTGCTTTTCATCCTTTTGGCTGTTTCCTTTGCCGCCCTCCCTTGGTCGCCGCCTTCCCAGCCGGACAGCTGCTCTGCAGTCTGTGGCTGGGGAAGGGCTTGGCCATTTGGGAGGGCAAGTACTCTAGCTTTCTTAGATTGTAGCAAGGTGAATGGGAAGCCGGCCAGCCGGCTGTTCTGACAGCCGGTTGGCGGGGTGGGAGGCCGACTTGTGTTATATAAGTTCGTTAGTCCTTAGCCGTTTTTCATGTGGGCATCCTTTCCTGCCTTTGACTCTTGCCAGTCGGACAGTTGATTCTTCGAGCTGCGACTTTCAACAAGAGAGGGCTTGGGTGCCGGCACACTACTTGTCAGACTGCAGGTAGAACTTTAATATAACTCAAGGCGGCAAGTCCCCGGGCCGACTGATCGAACCCGGTGCCGGACAGGAAAACAAATGTAGTAATACATTCATAGGTATGACACTCGTCATACATATATAAAATAGGGTAGTCCCCGAGTGCTCCTCGAGGGGGCCGTTGTCTTGTACTTAATACAAAAGGTAGTGTGGTACATACTGCTTTTAACTGTAAAATCTTCGGAGGAGATTGGCGTTCCATGGTCGTTCCGACTCCTTGCCGGAATCATCTCTCTTGCGTGACTTCGGCTTCTGTGCGTCGATCAGGTAGTAGGATTCGTTGCCTAGGGCCTTGCTGATGACGAAGGGGCCTTCCCAAGGGGCCGAGAGCTTGTGCTGGCCGGCTGTTCGCTGGATCAGCCAGAGCACAAGATCGCCTTCTTGGAAGGATCTTGGCTTGACCTTCCGGTTGTGGTAACGGCGCAAACCCTGCTGGTAGATGGTGGACCGGCTGAGTGCTAACAGCCGGCCCTCTTCCAGCAGGTCAACGCCGTCTTCTCGCGCTTCCTTGGCCTCCGCCTCCGTTTACATGGTGACCCGAGGTGAGTCGAACTCAATGTCAGTTGGGATGACAGCCTCGGCACCATATACAAGGAAGAAAGGGGTGAATCCAGTTGACTTGTTCGGGGTAGTACGCAGACTCCAGAGGACGGCCGGCAGCTCGTCGAGCCAGCAGCCGGCCGAACGCTCCAGTGGTACGACCAGTCGGGGCTTGATGCTGGAGAGGATGAGACCGTTTGCTCGCTCGACTTGGCCGTTTGACTGCGGGTGGGCAACGGACGCTAAGTCCAGTCGGATGCCCTGTGTCGCACAAAAACATGCCAGTGCTCCTTTGGCAAAATTCGTGCCATTGTCGGTGATGATGCTGTGTGGTACGCCATACCGGGTGGTGATATCTGCGATGAATGTCACGGCAGTCGGCCCGTTCAGCTTCTTGATTGGCTTCGCTTCAATCCACTTGGTGAATTTGTCCACGGCAACAAGCAGATGTGTCATGCCGCCGCGCGCCGTCTTGAATGGGCCCACCATGTCCAATCCCCAGACGGCAAAGGGCCAGGTGAGGGGGCTGGTCTTGAGTGCAGAAGCCGGCAGGTGTTGCTTGGAGTTGAAGACTTGGCACCCTTTGCAGTATTTGACTAATTCCTTGGCGTCTTCCAAAGCAGTCGTCCAGAAGAACCCATGGCGGAAAGCTTTGGCGACAAGTGATCTTGAGGCCGCGTGGTGGCCGCATTCGCCTTGGTGGATGTCCTTGAGGATTGCTATGCCCTTCTGTGGCTCGACGCAGCGCTGGAAGACTCCAGTGACGCTGCACCTAACGAGTTCTCTGTTTACTATTGTGTATGTTCCGGCTCGGCGTTGAACTTGTCTTGCCGAGATCTCATCAGTCGGCAGCTCTCTGTTTACCAGGAAGTTGAGGATGGGTTGGGCCCATGATGGAGCTGTGACTTCTTCTATTGCCAATACGGCTACTGCGACCAGTGTGGGTGGCTTGGGTGGTGAAGAGTTGGAGTCTGCCACCGCCTGTTGTGTCGTTGCAGTCCCCGGGCCGACTGCTGCAGTCCCCGGGCCGGGTTCTGAAGTCCCCGAGCCGGGTGCGACTACGGCAGTCCCCGGGCCGCCTGTCGAAGTCCCCGAGCCGCCTACTGGGTTCCCCAAGTCAGATCCGACTGCATCAGGGTCAGGCGGTACAAAGATGGAGTCTGATTCTGGAGACGGTGTGACAGACGGTTTGAGGAGGCATTGGAGAGAGACGCTGGTTGGTATAGCTTGTCGGGTGGTGCCGATTCGTGCCAGGGCATCTGCTTGCTCGTTGTCGGCCCGTGGCACGTGGAGGAACTCGCATCCTTCAAAGTATCCGCTGATTTGCCGAACAAGGAATCGGTAGCTCGCCATGTTTGCGTCCTTGGCGTCCCAGTCACCGGATGATTGTTGGACTACCAAATCCGAGTCACCATAGCACAGGATCCGGCGGATGCCGAGCTCTTTGGCTAGCCGGAGCCCATGTATGAGCGCCTCGTACTCGGCCACGTTGTTGGAGGCGGCAAAATGAATTTGCAATGTGTATCTGAGTTTGTCGCCCTTGGGAGAGGTGAGGACGATGCCGGCTCCCAAGCCGGTGCACATCTTGGATCCATCGAAGTGCATCCGCCAATGAGTGGAGTCAGGAGCCAGCGGTAGGTACTGGGTCTCGGCCCAGTCGACAAGGAAGTCGGCCAATGCTTGGGACTTGATGGCGGTGCGAGGCTGGTAGAAGATCGTGTAAGGAGCCAGCGCAATGGCCCACTTGGCCACCCGACCGGATGCCTCCCGGCTGCCTATGATCTCGGCAAGCGGGGCAGTACATACGACCGTGATGGGATGCTCTTGAAAGTAGGGCTTCAGCTTCTTGGCGGCGAAGTATACTCCATAGCACATCTTCTGGTAGTGCGGGTAGTTTTGCTTCGAGGTGGACAGTACTTCGCTCAGATAATACACCGGCCTCTGGACTAGCTGAGCCCGGCCTTCTTCCGAGCATTGGACCACAATAACTGTGCTGACCACTCGGCTAGTCGCGGCAATATAAAGGAGCATGGGCTCTCTCTCAGTTGGCGCCGCCAAGACAGGTGGCGTGGTCAACATCTTCTTCAACTCGTGAAAAGCTTGGTCTGCTTGGTCGTTCCACTCAAAATGGGTGGACTTTTTCATGAGTCGGTATAGGGGGAGAGCCTTCTCTCCTAGCCGGCTGATGAAGCGGTTCAGGGAGGCCAGGCACCCGGTAAACTTTTGGACGTCTCGCAGCTTGGTAGGAATCTCCATTCTCTCTATGGCCTAGATCTTCACTGGGTTGCACTCGAGGCCGCGTTCGGAGACCAAGAAGCCTAGCAGCTGGCCGGCTGGTACTCCGAACACGCATTTCTCAGGGTTGAGCTTGATCTGAAACCGGCGCAAGTTGTCAAATGTTTCTCTGAGGTCTTCCAGCAGGGTGCCGCGCTTCTCCGTCTTCACCACAATATCGTCTACATAGACGTGGGCATTTCTGCCGAGTTGCTTGAGGAGGCATTTCTGCATGCAACGCTGAAAAGTGGCACCGACATTTCTCAAGCCGAATGTCATAGTCAAGTAGCAGAAAGCTCCGAATGGTGTGATGAAGGCGGTCTTCAGGCGGTCGGCTGGATCCAACTTGATCTGATGGTAGCCTGAGTAAGCATCCAAGAAACTCAACAGCTCGCATCCGGCTGTGGAGTCTATCACTTGATCGATTCGAGGTAAGGCAAACAGATCTTTGGGGTAGGCTTTGTTGAGGCTGGTATAATCTATACACAAGCGCCATTTATTGTTTTTCTTCAATACAAGGACCGGTTGGCAAGCCACTCTGGAAAAAACACCTCCATAATGAAGCCGGCTGCCAGAAGCCGGGCTATCTCTTCTCCTACAATCCTTCACTTTTCCTCCGACAGTCGGTGGAGAGGTTGTTTGACTGGTTTTGCGTCTGCTCGGACGTGTAGCTTGTGCTCAGCGAAATCCTTCGGAACACCCGACATGTCCTTTGGGGACCATGCAAAGATGTCCCGATTCTCACGGAGGAAATAGACGAGCTCGCCTTCCTATTTGTTGTCCAGGTTTGCTCCAATGACGGCAAACCTCTCCAGGTTCTCTGGGTCCAGAGGTATCTTCTTTGTTTCCTTGGCCGGCTGGAAGGAGCCTTGAGCATCATATTCCTTGGGGTCAGGGGACAGGGCCGGCTGCTTGTTGGCCATGGCCACGACTCGGTCCAGCATCTTTTTTTCTTCGGCAATCACGAGGGACTCGGCCAGTCGGCTGCTGGCTGCAGCACACTCAGAGGATTTCTTGTAGTCTCCGGCTATGGTGATGATCCCCTTTGAACTTGGCATCTTCATCTTGAGGTAGGCGTAGTGGGCCACAGCCATGAACTTTGCCAGGGCAGGTCGGCCAAGCAATGCGTGGTAAGGGCTCTCTAGATCCACCACTTCAAACCAGACTGCTTCTCGGCGGAAGTGATCCTTGTCTCCGAAGAGAACATCTATCTTGATCTTGCCGATTGGTGAGCAGGACAGGCCGGGTACGATGCCATGGAACACAGTCCGGCTTGGAATGAGTTGCTTCGTCTTGATGTTTAGCTTCTCCATGGTGTCACGGTACAGTATGTTGATGCTGCTCCCACCGTCAATCAGTACACGGGAGAAATGGGCAGCTCGCCTTTCTGTCGCGAGGGTGGCGTCCAACGCCAATGCATAAGAGTCGGGAGACGGCATCACCTCTGGGTGATCGGCCCGGCTCCAGCTGATAGGCTTCTTAGACCAATGCATAAACTCTGGGTTGTTAGAGGCGACCGCGTTGACTTCTTGGTGTTGTCGGCGCCGACTGCGCCTGTCTTCAGTTTGGCTTTTAAAGACGACGTAGGCGGCATGCTCGTCCGGGAACTCATCTTGAATGGCTCCGACTGCTGGTCGAGCAGCCGGCTACTGAGGGGCTGGAGGTGGCTGGCCAGCAGGTGGAGGCGGCACCAGCCCTTCGCCTTTGGAGATTCGTGTGAGCCAATGACACTTCCGAGTCGTGTGGTTGGACGGCTTCGCACCGCTGTGGAACTTGCAGGGGGCATCAAGGGTTTGCTCGTAGGAGAAAGCCGGCTGCCAAGCCGGCCTGCCACCCTTCTGCTTCTTGGGCATGGGCCGCCCTTCAGGTTGTTCGTCTTCGACTGTGGCTACTTGCCGACTGGTGGAAGGCGGCATAGGGGCCTTGCGCTTGTTGTCGTTTGGGTACGGGCGTCGATTGGAGTCACCAGCCGGCGTCTTGGGAGCCGGAGCGAGCACCTTTCCAGAGGCATCCACTCGAAGCTCGGTCTTCATTGAAGAGTTGGCCGTGGCGTACTTGTCTGCTATGATCAGCAACTCGTCAAGGGTAGTCGGCTCGTCATAGAGGAGCCGGTGCTTGAGGAGGGTGCCCTCTCGGCACCCGGCGGTGAAGTACTCAATGGCTTGAACCTCATGCACCCCTTCGCAGGAGTTGCGGAGCTCGGCCCAACGCGTAAGGTAGTCGCGAGTTGATTCGCTGGTCCCTTGGACGCACAAGGAGAGCTTGCGGGGCTTGGGAGGCCGCTTGTATGTGCTGGTGAAATTGCGGATGAAGACTTCCGTGAAGTCTAGCCAGCTGTTGACGCTGTAGGGCTTGAGGCTGTTCAATCAGGTGCGTGCCATGCCTTGAAGCATGAGCGGGACGTACTTCATGGCAACGCGCCTGTTGCCGTTCGCTATGCGGACTGCGGTGGAGTAATCGATCAACTAGTCTTCCGGCTTCACGGAGCCGTTGTATTTTGGCGTGTCTATTGGGAGTGAGAACCCTTTGGGGAAGGGCTCGTCGCGGATGCGGGTGCCAAAGCAAGGCGGGCCGACATCATCTTCTTCTTCTAGCGCCAGGGATCGCGCTAGGTGGTCGATCCAGTGGCGGGCGTCATTCTCGCCGACTCCTTCGCGGCGGCCTAGTCGGCCGCCGAGAGTCGGATGTGTAATAGGCGGCGGGGTGGGATATCTTTCCCCACGAGGCGGGGGAGGAGGCGGATCGCCTCGTCGTTCCACAGCTCGGGGGCGGCCTTCTGCGTCGCGCTCGATGGTGAGCCGAGTCCGACTGCGGCTAGCAGCCGGCTCCTTGTCTTTTCTCACGCGGGCGCCGTCTGCAGTCGGCGTCCGGGATGTCGCGCCGTGCTCTCGGCGTGGGGGAGGACTTTCAGCGCGGGCGCTGGCTTCATGCCGCTCTGAGGCCGCGTCGATCAGCTGCTGGATGCATCTAGTCATGTAGGGGAGCTCGTCGGCCCCCAGCCCGTTCAGCTCGTCTACGGCCGCCTGAGCGGCACGCAGGTTCTCGAGTGGCGTGGCGTAGACTAGGCGGTCTTCTCCCAGCATGCTGGCGATGGCCGCGCCGCGCTTCTTGACGATGCCGGCTCGGCTCGGCCCGCCGGGAGGCGGCAAACCAAAGGCGGCACGGTCGACTTCGCGCTGGTGAGCCTCAGTGAGGCGTCTCATGGATGCTATCTTCTAGCCCTCCGCGATGAGGGTGAGGCAGCGTGCCTCCAGTGTCTCGGCGTCGGCGTCGGCCGGGATGGGGGCGGACAAGTCGTGTTGCGCCACTTGTAGGGCGTCGTGGGCGTCCTCGCCTGAGGCGGCGCCGTGGCTGATGACCAGCACCTCGGTGATAGTGCTGCTGCCACTGTCGGCTCGAGGAAGAGGGTCGCCGATGATCACCACGTTGGTGGGGAAGGCGTCAAGCGATGCCGTGTCAGTGTCGACAAGCATCGGGTCGGTGGAGCCGACCGACTCCAAGTCCGCAGCAGGCTCGCTGGAAACGTGAAGCTGGTCAAGGAGGCTGACGAGGCGGCTCTCGAGATAGTCTGTGCCCGCGTCGGACGCAGGCTCGTTGGAGATGCAAGCCTCGCCAAGAAGATTGGCGAGGCAGCTCGCCGCGCAGGCGTCGTCGACGCCTTGCAGCGCGTCGGGGCAAGCGCCATCGGGCGTGCCGGGCTGGCTACGCTCGCTTGGAAGGAAAAGGGTTCCCGTCCAGAACAGGTCTCCGGACGACGGTGCACCTGGCCCCATGGTGGGCGCCAAATGTCGGGTGGTAGGTGCGACATATGCCAACGGGTGGCTTATCATTGTGGGAGCCAGTAAGACATCGCCGGTGCCTGGAAACGGGATAAGGCGAAGACATGCACGCCGGCGAATCTTGCCCAGGTTTGGGGCTCTCCGTGGAGATAACACCCCTAGTCCTGCTCTGCGGGGTCTCCGCATGATCACTAGATCAACACAAGTGGCTACAAGTGGCTCCTTGAGCTGTTTGGCTAGAGGGAGAAGAAGGGCAAGGCTAGCTCTCCTCTTCTGTCTATGTGGTGTCTAAAACTCTAAGAGATCAACCCTTTGCATGGGTGCCCTGGGGGTTTTATATAGGCCTACCCCCAGGGGTACAATGGTAATCTGGCTGGACGCGGGTCCAGGCCGTCAGTGTCTGTATCCGCCGGCTTCTCCGCTGGCTGCTGGGGCCCGCCGACTGGTGGGTCCCGCCGGCTGCCGGCCTCTTGGCCGACAGGCCGGCCCCACCGCCTGGGGGTCTTGTCGGCGGCTGGTTACTGTAGCCTCGCCCCTGATGACGAGGGCTTTGCCGAGGTAAGCATGGCTACAGTGCCACCGTTTGGCGGGCTCCCGATGTAGCCTTACCTCGTCTGGTCTCCTTAATGATGCACATACTTCAAGGGAGTGAGGTAGCCGGTTATTGGGAGCCAGCTATACCCCAGGCTGACTGGGGGGGGGGGCTTGGCCGCCTTCGAGCGTCTCTCTGGCTGAAGGGGCCCGCCACCCGCGGGCCGTACTGACAGCCTGTCGTGGGTGGCGTCATGGTCAACATGGCAAGAGTGCCGCGCCGGACGGGGGATGGCCGACCCGTACGGCGCACTGTGGCCGTGCGTGCTCCGGGATTCGGGGGTGGCAGGCTTCACTGTGGCCACGCCCCGTCTCATCACCGTTATGTGGGTGCAGTCCTTGAGGGTGCAATCTTGGCCGCTTGCCGGGAGTCGGTCTTCTTGTGGCCGGCTTCTTGGAGTCGGCCTTCTTGTGGCTCTCTTCGGGAGGGTTTTTAGGGCCGGGCGGCCTTCCAGTAGTCGGCCTGTGAGATAGCCGGCCAGGGGTAGGCGGCCCTATGCTTTGGGTGCTTGAAGGCTCGATCGGCCCGATAATTTTATGAAGAGCCAGGGGGAGTCAGTTAGGCTACCCGTGGTCATTTACTCCGACAGAGACTGAAGGAAATATGCCCTAGAGGCAATAATAAAGTTATTATTTATTTCCTCATATCATGATAAATGTTTATTATTCATGCTAGAATTGTATTAACCGGAAACATAATACATGTGTGAATACATAGACAAACAGTGTCACTAGTATGCCTCTACTTGACTAGCTCATTAATCAAAGATGGTTGAGTTTCCTAGCCATAGACATGAGTTGTCATTCGATTAACGGGATCTCATCATTAGGAGAATGATGTGATTGACTTGACCCATTCCGTTAGCTTAGCACTTGATCGTTTAGTTTACTGCTATTGCTTTCTTCATGACTTATACATGTTCCTATGACTATGAGATTATGCAACTCCCGATTACCAGAGGAACACTTTGTGTGCTACCAAACGTCACAACTTAACTGGGTGATTATAAATGTGCTCTACAGGTGTCTCTGATGGTACTTGTTGAGTTGGCATAGATCGAGATTAGGATTTGTCACTCCGATTGTCGGAGAGGTATCTCTGGGCCCTCTCGGTAATGCACATCACTATAAGCCTTGCAAGCAATGTGACTAATGAGCTATTTGCAGGATGATGCATTACAGAACGAGTAAAGAGACTTGCCGTTAATGAGATTGAGCTAGGTATTAAGATACCGACGATCGAATCTCGGGCAAGTAACATACCGATGACAAAGGGAACAACGTATGTTGTTATGCGGTTTGACCGATAAAGATCTTCGTAGAATATGTAAGAACCAATATGAGCATCCAAGTTCCGCTATTGGTTATTGATCGGAGACATGTCTCGGTCATGTCTACATAGTTCTCGAACCCGTAGGGTCCGCACGCTTAAAGTTCTGTGACGATCGGTATTATGAGTTTATATGTTTTGATGTACCGAAGGTAGTTCGGAGTCCCGGATATGATCACGGACATGACGAGGAGTCTCAAAATGGTCGATACGTAAAGATCGATATATTGGACGACTATGTTTGGACACCGGAAGTGTTTCGGGAGGTTTCGGACATTTACCGGAGTACTGGGGGGTTACCGGAACCCCCCGGGGAGTATATTGGGCCTAATGGGCCTTGGTGGGAGAAGGGGAGGGGCGGCCAGGGCAGCCGCGTGCCCCCTCCCCCTCTAGTCCGAATTGGACAAGGAGGGGGGCGGCGCCCCCCTTTTTCCTTCTCTTCCTCTCTCCCTTCCTTCCCTTCTCCTACTCCTACTAGGAAAGGAGGAGTCCTACTCCCGCTGGGAGTAGGACTCCCCCCTTGGCGCGCCCTCCTCCTGGCCGGGCACCTCCCCCTAGCTCCTTTATATACGGGGGCAGGGGGCACCCTAGAACACACAAGTTGATCATTGATCTCTCCCAGCCGTGTGCGGTGTCCCCCTCCACCATAATCCACCTCGGTCATATCGTAGCGGTGCTTAGGCGAAGCCCTGTGATGGTAGCTTCATCAACATCGTCACCACGCCGTAGTGCTGACGAAACTCTCCCTCGATCTCTACTGGATCGTGAGTTCGTGGGACGTCACTGAGCTGAACGTGTGCTGAACGCGGAGGTGCCGTACGTTCAGCACTGAGGATCGGTCGATCGTGAAGACGTACGACTACATCAACCGCGTTGTCATAACGCTTCCGCTTAACGGTCTACGAGGGTATGTGGACGACACTCTCCCCTCTCGTTGCTATGCATCACCATGATCTTGCGTGTGCATAAGAATTTTTTTGAAATTACTACGTTCCCCAACAGGGTTACTATCTGCTGGGGTTGGGGTTAGGTCGGGTGAAGCTGGTTCTCTGTCCATCGCAGTAGGGGTACAATATGCAAGAGTCTGGATTATCTGTGGTAGGGTTGGTTCTCGTGCATGTACAACCGGGGTGCTATCTCCACCAAGAGGTAGCACTGTTTTATTTGAAGACCGTGTTTTTACACCGCTAGATACTGATACGTCTGCAACGTTTCTATAATTTTTTATTGTTCCATGATGTTTTATTATCAATCTTGGATGTTTATAATCATTTTATAGTCAATTTATATCATTCTTTGGTACTAACCAATTAACATAGTGCCAAGTACCACTTGCTGTTTTTTCCATGTTTTTTACATCACAGGAAATCAATATCAAACGGAATCCAAATGCCACGAAACTTCACGATGATTTCTTATGGGCCAGAAGGAAGGAAATGGGCCCTGGTTGCACCTGGGGGTGCCCCGAGGGGGGCACAACCCACCAGGGCGCGCCAGGAGGCCCAAGCGTGTCCTGGTGGGTTGTGCCCACCTCGGGTGCCCCCGGGGCTGCCTCTTTGCTCTATAAATACCCCAAAAATACCAGAACCCTAGGGGAGTCGACAAAATATTCATCCAGCCGCCACAGATTCTAGAACCACCAGATCCAATCTAGACACCATCACGGAGGGGTTCACCACTTCCATTGGTGCCTCTTCGATGATGCGTGAGTAGTCCTTTATAGACCTTCGCGTCCGTAGTTAGTAGCTAGATGGCTTTCTCTCTCTCGCTGAATTCTCAATACAATGGTCTCTTGGAGAACATATGATGTATCTCTTTTTGCAATGTGTTTGTTGGGATCTGATGAACTTCGAGTTTATGATCAGCCATATCTTTTTATATCCATGAAATTTATTTGAGTTTCTTTGATCTCTTATATGCATGATCTCTTATAGCATCGTATTTCTTCTCCGATAGTTGGGTTTTGTTTAGCCAACTTGATCTATTTATCTTGCAATGGGAAGCGGTGCCCGGTAGTGGGTTTGATCTTACGGTGCTCGATCCCAGTGACAGAAAGGGAACCGACACGTATGTATCGTTGCTACTAAGGATAAAAAGACAAGATCTATATATACCGCCATATAGATAAATGGATCTTGTCTACATCATGTCATCGTTCTTATTGCATTACTCCGTTTTCCATGAACTTAATACACTAGATTGAAAGTGCGTTATATCGACTAGAGGGGGGGTGAATAGGCGATTTTTATGAATTCTTCACTGAGGAATTTGCCAGTGAGGAAATTCCTTAGCGAAGAACTACTTGCAGCGGAATAAGTACTCAAAAGTATGCATAGCAGAACACAAGCATGGTCATCATGATGAAATGAAGACAAGCACAGACTACAGAAAGCGTAAACACAGGATAACAGAGGATGAAGACAAACAGACTGAAGAAATTGAACTGAGGAGATTGAGAAAGTCTTCAGTCAAAGTCTTCAAACACAGATATGAACAAGTGCACAACACAGTTATGAGGAAATGAAAGAGTTGAGGAAATAGAACCGGTTGGCTTGGTGAAGACAATGATTTGGTAGACCAGTTCCAACTGTTGTCTCAGTTGTACATCTGGTTGGAGCGGCTAGGTATTTAAACCTGAGGACACACAGTCCCGGACACACAATCCTCACCGTATTCTCCTTGAGCTAAGGTCACACAGACCTCACCCAATCACTCGTGGTAAGTCTTCAGGTGACTTCCGAACCTTCACAAACTCGGTCGCTCGGCGATCCACAATTCCTCTTGGATGCTCTAGACCATGATGCCTAACCGTCTGGAAGAAGCACATTCTTCAAAGGTAACAAGCGTCGGATCCACGCAGGATCAATCTCTTCAGTGATGCTCAATCACTTTGGGTTTGTAGGTGTTTGGGTTTGGGTTTTCCTCACTTGATGATTTTCGCTCAAAGTCCTCGGAGGATGGGATGCTCTCAAATGACAAGTGTCAGTTTCTCTCGGAGCAGCCAACCAGCTAGTGGTTGTAGGGGGCGGCTATTTATAGCCTAGGGAGCAGCCCGACATGATAAGACATAAATGCCCTTCAATGATATGACCGTTAGGTGGATAAGATATTCTGGGACAGCTGGCGCGTAGCACAGCAACGGTCTGAAATTTGAGTATCAAATTCCTCAGGGCTATCATGTTCCTCACTGTGTAGGCAATTCACATCGGCAAATTCCTAACTCCTCAGTCAGAACAAATGCCTCAGCGACCAGAAGAACTTCGTCTCTGTCTCTGAAGAATATGACTGAACTGTATGAGATTTCCAATGGCTTCACTCGAAGGGATTGGTGTTAGAAATATGCCCTAGAGGCAATAATAAATTGGTTATTATTATATTTCCTTGTTCATGATAATCGTTTATTATCCATGCTAAAATTGTATTGATAGGAAACTCAGATACATGTGTGGATACATAGACAACACCATGTCCCTAGTAAGCCTCTAGTTGACTAGCTCGTTGATCAATAGATGTTACGGTTTCCTGACCATGGACATTGGATGTCGTTGATAACGGGATCACATCATTAGGAGAATGATGTGATGGACAAGACCCAATCCTAAGCCTAGCACAAGATCGTGTAGTTCGTCTGCTAAAGCTTTTCTAATGTCAAGTATCATTTCCTTAGACCATGAGATTGTGCAACTCCCGGATACCGTAGGAATGCTTTGGGTGTACCAAACGTCACAACGTAACTGGGTGGCTATAAAGGTGCACTACAGGTATCTCCGAAAGTGTCTGTTGGGTTGGCATGAATCGAGACTGGGATTTGTCACTCCGTGTAAACGGAGAGGTATCTCTGGGCCCACTCGGTAGGACATCATCATAATGTGCACAATGTGACTAAGGAGTTGATCATGGGATGATGTGTTACGGAACGAGTAAAGAGACTTGCCGGTAACGAGATTGAACAAGGTATCGGGATACCGACGATCGAATCTCGGGCAAGTACTATACCGGTAGACAAAGGGAATTGTATACGGGATTGATTGAATCCTTGACATCGTGGTTCATCCGATGAGATCCTCGTGGAACATGTGGGAGCCAACATGGGTATCCAGATCCCGCTGTTGGTTATTGGCCGGAGATATGTCTCGGTCATGACTGCATGGTTCCCGAGCCCGTAGGGTCTACACACTTAAGGTTCGATGACGCTAGGGTTATAGGGAAAGTATGTACGCGGTTACCGAATGTTGTTCGGAGTCCCGAATGAGATCCCGGACATCACGAGGAGTTCCGGAATGGTCCGGAGGTAAAGATTGATATATAGGAAGTGAGGATTTGGCCACCGGAAGTGTTCCGGGCATCACCGGTAATGTACCGGGACCACCGGAAGGGTCCGGGTGTCCACCGGGAGGGGCCACCAGCCCCAGAGGCTTGCGTGGGCCAATAGTGGGAAGGGACCAGCCCCTAGGTGGGCTGGGGCGCTCCCCACCAAGGCCCTAGGCGCCTCAAGAGAAGATGGGGGCAAACCCTAGGGCAGATGGGCCCTAAGGCCCACCCCAGGTGCGCCTCCCCCTCTCCCCCCTTTGGCCACCACCCTAGATGGGATCTGGGGCTGCCGCACCCCTTGGGGTGGGAACCCTAGAGGGGGGTGCAGCCCCCTCCCCTCCCCCTATATATAGTTGTGGTCTAGGGGCTGCCCAATAGACGAGTTATTCTCTCCCAGGCGCAGCCATACCTCTCTCCCTCCTCGTCTCTCGTAGTGCTTGGCGAAGCCCTGCTGGAGTTCCGCGCTCCTCCACCACCACCACGCCGTCGTGCTGCTGCTGGACGGAGTCTTCCCCAACTTCTCCTTCTCCCCTTGCTGGATCAAGGCGTGGGAGACGTCACCGGGCTGCACGTGTGTTGAACGCGGAGGCGCCGTGGTTCGGCGCTTAGATCGGAATCAACCGCGATCTGAATCGCTACGAGTACGACTCCTTCATCCACGTTCTTGCAACGCTTCCGCTTAGCGATCTACAATGGTATGTAGATGCACTCCCCTTCCCCTCGGTGCTAGATTACTCCATAGATTGATCCTGGTGATGCGTAGAAAATTTTAAATTTCTGCTACGATCCCCAACAGTGGTATCAGAGCTAGGTCTATGCGTAGTTTCTATGCACGAGTAGAACACAAAGTAGTTGTGGGCATCGATTTTGTCAATTTACTTGCTGTTACTAGTCTTATCTTGATTCGGTGGCATCGTGGGATGAAGCGGCCCGGACCGACCTTACACGTACACTTACGTGAGACAGGTTCCACCGACTGACATGCACTAGTTGCATAAGGTGGCTAGCGGGTGTCTGTCTCTCCCACTTTAGTCGGATCGGATTCGATGAAAAGGGTCCTTATGAAGGGTAAATAGAAATTGGCATATCACGTTGTGGTTTTGGCGTAGGTAAGAAATGTTCTTGCTAAGAAACCTATAGCAGCCACGTAAAAATTTGCAACAACAATTAGAGGACGTCTAACTTGTTTTTGCAGCATATGTCGCGTGATGTGATATGGCCAAAAGGATGTGATGAATGATATATGTGATGTATGAGATTGATCATGTTCTTGTAATAGGAATCACGACTTGCATGTCGATGAGTATGACAACTGGTAGGAGCCATAGGAGTTGTCTTAATTTATTTATGACCTGCGTGTCAACATAAACGTCATGTAATTACTTTACTTTATTGCTAAACCATTAGCCATAGTAGTAGAAGTAATAGATGACGAGACAACTTCATGAAGACACGATGATGGAGATCATGGTGTCATGCCGGTGATGACGATGATCATGGCGCCCCGAAGATGGAGATCAAAAAGGAGCAAAATGATATTGGCCATATCATGTCACTATTAGATTGCATGTGATGTTTATCATGTTTTACATCTTGTTTGCTTGGAACGACGGTAGCTTAAATAAGATGATCCCTCACTAAAATTTCAAGAAAAGTGTTCTCCCTAACTGTGCACCGTTGCGAAGGTTCGTTGTTTCGAAGCACCACGTGATGATCGGGTGTGATAGATTCTAACGTTCGAATACAACGGGTGTTGACGAGCCTAGCATGTACAGACATGGCCTCGGAACACATGAGAAACACTTAGGTTGAATTGACGAGCCTAGCATGTATAGACATGGCCTCGGAACACGGAAGACCGAAAGGTCGAACATGAGTTGTATAGAAGATACGATCAACATGAAGATGTACACCGATGATGACTAGTCCGTCTCATGTGATGATCGGACACGGCCTAGTCGATTCGGATCATGTATCACTTAGATGACTAGAGGGATGTCTATTTAAGTGGGAGTTCATTAAATAATTTGATTAGATGAACTTAATTATCATGAACATAGTCTAAATTGTCTTTGCAAATATGTTGTAGATCAATAGCTCGCGTTGTAGCTCCCTGTTTCAATACGTTCCTAGAGAAAGATTAAGTTGAAAGATATTGTACGCATTGACGCGGACTAGGTCCGTTGCCTGAGGAGTGTCTTCACTGCTACACAGAAGGCTTATGTCTTTGATGCACCGCTCGGTGTGCCAACCCCTCCAGCGTCGTCTGTGGATGTTATGAACATCTAACAGATACGTCCTGATGACTACTTGATAGTTAAGTGCACCATACTTTACGGCTTAGAATCGGGATTCCAATGACGTTTTGAACGCCATAGAACATATGAGATGTTCCAAGAGCTGAAATTGGGATTTCAGGCTCATGCCCGTGTTGAGAGGTATGAGACCTCTGACAAGTTCCTTGCCTACAAGATGGAGGAGAATAGCTCAGCTAGTGAGCATGTGCTCAGAATGTCTGGGTGCTACAATCACTTGAATCAAGTGGGAGTTAAACTTCCAGATAAGATAGTGATTGATAGAGTTCTCTAGTCACTATCACTAAGCTACTAGATCTTCGTGATGAACTATGACATGCAAGGGATGGAGATGATCCCGGAGCTGTTCGCGGTGCTTAAGACCGCAAAAACTAGAAATCAAGAAGGAGCATCAAGTGTTGATGGTTTAACAAGACCACTGGTTTCAAGAAGGGCAAGGGCTAGAAGGGAAACTTCATGAATGGTAAACCAGTTGCTGCTCCAATGAAGGAACCCAAGGTTGAACCCAAACCCAAGACTAAGTGCTTCTATTGTAAGGGGAACGGTGACTGGTAGCGGAACTACCCCAAATGCATGGTAGATAAGAAGGCTGGCAACTTCAACAAAGTATATACGTGTTATTAATGTGTACCTTACTAGTACTCCTGGTAGCACCTGGGTATTGGATACCGGTTCAGTTGCTATTATTGGTGACTTGAAGCAAAAGCTACGGACTAAACGGAGACTGGCTAAGGGCAAGGTGACGATGTGTGTTGGAAGTGTTTCCAAAGTTGATGAGATCACCATCGCACGCTCCATCTGCCTTCCGAATTAGTATTGGACCTAGATAAATGTTATCAGGTGTCTACGTTGAGCGTGAATATGATTAGATCATGTTCATTGCAATACGGTTATTCATTTAAGTTAGAAAATAATGGTTATTCTGTTTACATGAATAATACCTTTCATGGTCATGCACCCTATGTGAATGGTTCATTGAATCTCGGTCGTGGTAATACACATGTTCACGCCAAAAAGATGTAGAGTTAATAATGATAGTACCACTTTCTTGTGACACTGCCGATTAGGTCATTTTGGCATAAAATGCATGAAGAAACTCCATGCTGATGGATGTTTGGAGTCACTTGATTTTGAATCGCTTGACACATGCGAGCCATGCCTCATGGGCAGGATGACTAAGATCCCGTTTTCAGGTACAATGAAACGGGCGAGTGACTTGTTGGAAATCATACATGCTGATGTGCCTGATCCAATGATAATTAAGGCGTGTGGTGGATATCGTTATTTTCTCATCTTCATTGACGATTTGAGTAGATATGGGTATATTTACTTAATGAAGCACAAGTCTGAAACGTTTGAAAAGTTCAAGCAATTTCAGAGTGAAGTTAAGAACCATCATAACAAGAAGATCAAATTCCTACGATCTGATCGAGGGAGAATTTTTGAGTTATGAGTTTGGCAATCACTTAAGACATTGTGGAATTGTTTCACAGTTGAAGCCACCTGGAACACCACAGCGAAATGGTGTGTCCGGACGTCGTAATCGAACCTTATGAGATATGGTGCGACCTATGATGTCTCTTAGCGATCTACCGCTATCATTTTGAGGTTATGCGTTAGAGACAGCTGCATTCACTTTAGATAGGGAACCATCTAAGTCCGTTGAGACGACGTCATATGAACATTGGTTTGGCAAGAAACCAAAGTTGTCGTTTCTTAATGTTTGGGGCTGCGATGCCTAAGGCTTCAGCTGGAGAAGCTCGAACCCAAAGCGGACAAACACATCTTCATAGGATACCCAAAGGTGATAGTTGGGTATACCTTCTATCTTAGATCCGAGGGCAAATTGTTTGTCACAAGAACGGGTCCTTTCTCGAGAAGGAGTTTCTCTCGAAAGAATTCAGTGGGAGGAAGATAGAACTTGATGAGGTTGTTGAACCTCCACTTCAACCGGAAAGTAGTGCAACACAGAAAGATGTTTCTGTGGCGCCTACGTCTGTTGAAGAGGAAGTTAGTGATAGTGATCATGAAGCTTCGGATCAAGTTGCTATCGAACCTCGTACGTCGACAAGGATATGTACTACTCCTGAGTGGTACGGTAATCCTGTCTTAGATATCATGTTGTTAGACAACAATGAACCTACGAGCTATGGAGAAGCGATGGTGGGCCCGTATTCCGACAAATGGTTAGAAGCCATGAAATCCGAGATAGGATCCATGTATCAGAACAAAGTATGGACTTTGGTGGACTTGCCCGATGATCGGCAAGCCATTGAGATAAATGGATCTTTAAGAAGAAGACGGACGTGGATGGTGATGTTACCGTCTATGAAGCTCGACTTGTGGCAAAGAGTTTTTCACAAGTTCAAGGAGTTGACTACGATGAGATTTTCTCACCCATAGCGATGCTTAAGTCCGTCGGATTCATATTAGCATTAGCTGTATTTTTTGATTATGAAATCTGACAGATGGATGTCAAAACAAGTTTTCTACCAGTTTTCGTAAGAAAAAGTTGTATGTGATACAATCAAAGGTTTTGTCGATCCTAAGGATGCTAAAAGGTATGCTGGCTCCAGCGATCCTTCTATGGATTAGAGCAAGCATCTCGGAGTCGGAATATATGCATTGATGGAGTGATCAAAGTTTTTAGACTTATACAATGTTTGCTAGAAACTTGTATTTACAAGAAAGTGAGTGGGAGCACTACAACATTTCTGATAAGTATATGTGGATGACATATTGTTGATCCAAAATGATGTAGAATTTCTGGAAAGCTTAAATGGTTGTTTGAAAAGTGATTTTCAAAGGAAGACCTGGATAAAGCTGCTTACATATTGGGCATCAAGATCTATAGAGATAGATCAAGACGCCCGATGATACTTTCAAAAGAACACACACCTTTGACATGATTTTGAAGGAGTTCAAAATAGATCAGTCAAAGAAGGAGTTCTTACCTGAGTTGTAAGGTGTGAAGTTGAGTAAGGCTCAAAGCTTGATCACGGCAGAAGAAAGAGGAAGGACGAAGGTCGTCCCCTATGCGTTTGTCATAGGCTCTATACGGTATGCCATGCTGAGTACCGCACCTGATTTGTGCCTTGCCACATGTCTGGCAAGAGGGTACAAAGGTGATCCAGGAGTGGATCACTGGACAATGGTCAAAATTGTCCTTAGAGGAATAAGGAAATATTTCTCGGTTATGGAGGTGATAAAGAGTTCGACGTTAAGAGTTACGTCGATGCAAGCTTTAACACCTATCTGGATGACTATGAGTAGAAAAACCAGATATGTATAATGGAGAAACCATTTGGAATAGCTCGAAGTGGAACTTGGTAGCAGCATCTACGATATGACATAAAGTTTTGCGAAGTACATGCGGATCTGATTGTTGCAGACCCGTTGACTATAACCTCTCTCACAAGCATAACATGATCAAACCCAGAACTCATTGAGTGTTAATCACATAGTGATGTGAACTAGATTATTGACTCTAGTAAACTCTTTGGATGTTAGTCACATGGTGATGTGACCCGTGAGTGTTAATCACATGGCGATGTGAACTAGATTTTTGACTCTAGTACAAGTGGGAGACTATTAGAAATATGCCCTAGAGGCAATAATAAATTGGTTATTATTATATTTCCTTGTTCATGATAATCATTTATTATCCATGCTAAAATTGTATTGATAGGAAACTCAGATACATGTGTGGATACATAGACAACACCATGTCCCTAGTAAGCCTCTAGTTGACTAGCTCGTTGATCAATAGATGGTTACAGTTTCCTGACCATGGACATTGGATGTCGTTGATAACGGGATTACATCATTAGGAGAATGATGTGATGGACAAGACCCAATCCTAAGCCTAGCACAAGATCGTGTAGTTCGTCTGCTAAAGCTTTTCTAATGTCAAGTATCATTTCCTTAGACCATGAGATTGTGCAACTCCCGGATACCGTAGGAATGCTTTGGGTATGCCAAACATCACAACGTAACTGGGTGGCTATAAAGGTGCACTATAGGTATCTCCGAAAGTGTCTGTTGGGTTGGCACGAATCGAGACTGGGATTTGTCACTCCGTGTAAACGGAGAGGTATATCTAGGCCCACTCGGTAGGACATCATCATAATGTGCACAATGTGACCAAGGAGTTGATCACGGGATGATGTGTTACGGAACGAGTAAAGAGACTTGCCGGTAACGAGATTGAACACGGTATCGGGATACCGACGATCGAATCTCGGGCAAGTACTATACCGGTAGACAAAGGGAATTGTATACGGGATTGATTGAATCCTTGACATCGTGGTTCATCCAATGAGATCATCGTGGAACATGTGGGAGCCAACATGGGTATCCAGATCCCGCTGTTGGTTATTGTTCGGAGATATGTCTCGGTCATGACTGCATGGTTCCCGAGCCCATAGGGTCTACACACTTAAGGTTCGATGACGCTAGGGTTATAGGGAAAGTATGTACGCGGTTACCGAATGTTGTTCGGAGTCCCGGATGAGATCCCGGACATCACGAGGAGTCCCGGAATGGTCCGGAGGTAAAGATTGATATATACGAAGTGAGGATTTGGCCACCGGAAGTGTTCCGGGCATCACCGGTTATGTACCGGGACCACCGGAAGGGTCCGGGTGTCCACCGGGAGGGGCCACCAGCCCCAGAGGCTTGCGTGGGCCAATAGTGGGAAGGGACCAGCCCCTAGGTGGGCTGGGGTGCCCCCCACCAAGGCCCAAGGCGCCTCAAGAGAAGATGGGGGCAAACCCTAGGGCAGATGGGCCCTAAGGCCCACCCCAGGTGCGCCTCCCCCTCTCCCCCCTTTGGCCGCCACCCCAGATGGGATCTGGGGCTGCCGCACCCCTTGGGGTGGGAACCCTAGAGGGGGCGCAGCCCCCTCCCCTCCCCCTATATATAGTTGAGGTCTAGGGGCATCCCAATACACGAGTTATTCTCTCCCAGGCGCAGCCATACCTCTCTCCCTCCTCGTCTCTCGTAGTGCTTGGCGAAGCCCTGCTGGAGTTCCGCGCTCCTCCACCACCACCCCCACGCCGTCGTGTTGCTGCTGGACGGAGTCTTCCCCAACTTATCCTTCTCCCCTTGCTGGATCAAGGCGTGGGAGACGTCACCGGGCTGCACGTGTGTTGAATGCGGAGGCGCCGTGGTTCGGCGCTTAGATCGGAATCAACCGCGAACTGAATCGCTACGAGTACGACTCCTTCATCCGCGTTCTTGCAACGCTTCCGCTTAGCGATCTACAATGGTATGTAGATGCACTCCCCTTCCCCTCGGTGCTAGATTACTCCATAGATTGATCTTGGTGATGCGTAGAAAATTTTAAATTTCTGCTACGATCCCCAACAATTGGTAGGTGTAGGATTTTGAGTTGAGCATCACATGGAAATTTTTCCTTAGTATTTCCTCGACCCCCTTTAACAGTACGGTGTTTCCTATGACTCAAGAAAGAGAAAATGAAACTACGAAAACAAAAGTCTTCACGCTTCATGTTCCTCAAATGAATACCAAGTCTTCAAGGTCACACCAATTTCTTCACTTTCAAAGTCTTCAGATATCCAAAGTCTTCAGTCGAAGAACTTCATTTTTAGGGGTCGACTTTCTCTGTAAATATCAAACTCCTCATAGACTATTAGACCTGTGTACACTCATAAACACATTAGTCCCTTAACCTATAAGTCTTCAATACACCAAAATCACTAAGGGGCACTAGATGCACTTACAATCTCCCCCTTTTTGGTGATTGATGACAATATAGGTTAAGTTTTCAACGGAGATAAACATATGAAGTGTAAATACTGATATTGAGGAATTTGATAGCAAGATATAGAAGAACTCCCCCTGAAGATGTGCATAGTGAGGAATTTGCTTTTGAAGCAATGCACACTTGAAGAGTAAATCATGGAGATCTCCCCCTATATCTTGTAATTCATACACGCATTTGACATAATATATGAAGAATTTGAAATGCATGATGAAATATGGTGACTGATGTAATTCAGCATGCTTGTAATAACATTAATGAGGAATAAGCATGCAGAAGAAACAGCAAAAGTATCAGGCCACCATAGAGTTTAAGTTTACAACTCGATCCAACAAAGTCATCAGAAGAACGAGAGTTGTAACTTAGATAGACCCGCTTGAAGACTAACTCAAATTTCTCCCCCTTTGTCATCAAATGACCAAAAGGTTCGAAAATGAGGACTAACGCCCCTGAAGAATATCAAGTTGATGAAGGAGCGCCAGCGTTGTTGGGGTCGTTTGTTGATGTAGGGCCTGCCGCAGTGTCGTCCAAGTCTTCATGTTCATCGGTGTCGCGCGATGAAGAATAGGAGCTGGCCACCAAGGACGGAACCTTGACCTTCTTGTATTTCTTCGGTGGAGGTGCAGACCAGTCAAAGTCCTCCTTGAGACCCATTTTCTTTAGATCTTCTGCGCTTTAAATGTGCGACAGAACAGCCCAGGTGCGGTTGAGGGTTTCATGAAGGTAGTAATGGTTTTTCTTCACTGCATTGTGGGTAGCAGTCATGTTGTGAAGAATTGAACCAAACTGACGCTTGACCCATTTGTGATTGCGATCAACCTTCTGGTGAAGACTGAGGAGAAGCTCACGGTCAGTCATCACCCTGGGAGCTGTGCCTTGAGGATTTGGCTTGGTTGCGTTGGCGGAAGAGTCATGGGTGGCAGAGTCATCATTGGTGGAGTAGGATGCAGCCTTATGAAATTGACCATCCAATGGACGAATGCCTTCATCAATAACAACAGTAGCCTTGCCCTTTTCATCAGCTGAGGAAAATGTCCGTTTGAGGACTTCAATCGGGGGCAAGTAGCTGCAATGGTTCAGTGTATCAGCTTTGTAGTTGAGTGAAGACCTTGTTCTGATGAATCTCATAATCCACGGAGCATAAGGCTTCAACTCAAAAGGTGACATTGCGACATTTGCCAGAGTCCTCATGAAGAAATCATGGAAGTTGACGGGAACGCCATGAATGATATTGAAAAGCAGATTCTTCATGATGCCAACGACTTCTTCTTCATTCGAGTCGTGGCCCTTGATAGGACTCAATGTCTTTGTCAGAATGCGATAGACAGTCCGAGGCACATATAACAATTCCTTCACAAGGAATTTTGTTCTTGGGGCCTGACCTGGCTTCAATGGCTTCATCAGCACTTGCATATAGTGATCTATAAGCTCAGGTTCACTGTAGACGCAACGAGCAGCTTCAAGGGGAGGACTGAGAGGCAAAGCACGAAGCAATTCAGTAGCTGGTGCCTTGTAGTGAGTATTTTCAGACATCCAGTCCAGCACCCATGAATTCACATCTTCAGAGTCTCCGGTGATGTGCAGAGTTGCATAAAATTGAAGAATGAGCTCTTCATTCCAATCACATATATCAGTGCAGAAATTTAACAGACCAGCGCCGTAAAGAACACTGAGGACTAGCACGAAGCACAGCAGAGATTCCATATCCATGTGAGGAATGTGCTCATGATCGAAGACCTTGTCTTTGTTGAACAGCACTGAGGAATAAAAATTTGCTTGGCTGGCAGTCCAGAAACACCTCTTCCTAATGCGAGCAGAGTCATAGGGGTTGTAACCAGTGAAGAATGCGTGCTCGCCGAAGAAATCATTAGCCTTGAATTTTTGCTTCCTTGAGAATGGATCCTTTGGCTTGGGCAGAGGATTGTCAGTCAGTTGCATTACAACCTCGGGAATCGCAATCTCAGGTTCTTCAGGCTGAGGAATTTCTGGTTCCTCTTCAGTGGCAGCCTGGGTCTTCAATTCTTCACTTTCATTTTCTTCAGCACTAGTGGCTGGAATTTCTTCATGAGCTTAATCAGATCCCATTTGAACTGTAGTTGCTGGGGACTGAGGAATTTGTTGCAATGGTGTGAAGAGTGGAGAGTTGGGGTGCTGACTATCCCAAAAGTCATCATTCATCACTGGTGTGGTACAGCCAATGTCCACGTCTTCATCTTCTATTTCTTCAACGCCGGCCTCTTCAGCAGTAAACTAAGGCATAGGCGAGGAAACTATGGGGGTTGAAGGGATTTTATCCACTTCAATTTCTTCATCCATCTGCTCTGACGAAGCAGCAGAAGGATTTTCTTCATCAGATCCGCTAGGGATCACATATTCTTCATCAAAAGGGATGATTTCCTTTGATGGCACGGAGGAGACATGAACAACATCAATTGGATTAGCAAATGAGCTTGTCAATTTCTTCATCTTCTTCGGTGCTGAAGAATCTGAAGGAGCTGATGCTTTCCTTTTCTTCACTGCTGCACGCTCTGCAGCCTTGGTCTTCTTCACATCTAATGCAGATGGAAGAATTGGAGTTGGGGTAGGCGCAGGAGGAGTAGAGGAATGTGGTTGATTTTCTTCAGGCACAACTGATGCAGTTGCACTGGCCTCTTCATTTTCTAAAGGCGCACCACTAGTGGATGCCCTGACAATTTCATTAGTGGCTGTAATGCAGTCATCAGCCCTGGAACTCACATTTTCTTCAGCAGCCTGAATGTCATCAGCGGTGCTGGCATGTTCTTCAGTTGGCTGAGCAGATGCTTCAACCTGAGGAATTTTTTGTTGCGATGGGGCTGCAACATTGGAGGCGAACTTATCAGTCAATTTAACAAACCTGACCTTGGCTCCTTTCCAATCAGCATAGTAAGCATTGAAATCATCGCTGAGGACTTTGATTTCAGACTGGATCTTCACAAGTTCATCAGTTGTCATAGAGACAGCGTTGTTCTTCAGGAATTTCTCCTTCCTGTACTGCGCTTTCTTGAGCTGCCTGGCCTTCCCAAATTTCCATTTCTCTTCTTGGATGAAGGCAGTCAGCATATGACTTTGGCCAGGAGTCAGCTTGAAGTCAGGCATAGGAGTGTTTGGGTCCTTGTGCCAGAGATCAATGTAATCGAGGATCAACTTTGGATCCAAAAGCAGAGGCACATTTGTGCCCTTGGCTCTAGCGGCCCTGACTTGCCTATCTCTGATGATTTCAGCAAGTTCTTCATCATCAGCTTCGTCTTCTTCAGACGACACTTGGAAGGCAACCTGCTTCTTGTGAGGACTTGGGCGAGAGCCTCGTCCAGCAGTGGTCTTTGTCTTCAGCAGAGAGGGTCCTGTTAAAGAATTTGGCGCAGCTGAGGAACTAGCTGAAGCTCCTGAGGCAATAGAGATGCCTGTAGTCCTTTGGCACGTGGCAAGATGCATAGGTGCTGAGGATTTGGTCGGAGCAGCTGAGGACTTTGGAGGAGCAGGAGCAGCGTGAGGAATTGGCCGTGAGGGCATTGAAGGTGAAGCACTTGGCTTACGCGCATGCTTCTTTGCCATGGATTTCTTCGGCTTGATAGAGACCCCAGCGGCAGCAGCAGCAGCAGAGTCTTCATTGAATTTCCTCACTGCTTCTCTAGCTTGTTTAGCCAGCTTGGCCTGGCGCTTGGCCCATTCATCAGGATAATCTTCACCACGCTTGAGGCTGGTGAGATCAGCTTCTTGGCCAGGTGCCAACGGAGGTCTTGAGCATGGAGGATTGAGTGCGGATTTCTTCATGTATTTGGGAGTCACATACCTGTACTCCCTCCACTCTCTTTCCCATCTCCTCTCTATCTTCTGAATGCGCACCTTGCGCTGATTCTTATCTTCCTCAGGGGGTGTGCAGTACCCAGCATAGATGTCCTCAGGGATTTCAAATGCAGTGTTGATCTCAGGCCTCTTTCCTCCTTTCTGTGGCTTCTTTCCATCAGCCATTTTCTTCAGATGAGGAATTTGAACAATTGAATTCTCTGAAGAAGTATGCAACCTTTCTTCAAGGAACGCTGCAAATGAGTTAAGTTGATGAGAACCTAGTGATTCAGCTGCGGACATGAGTACCTGTGAACAGAGTATAGTTGCGAGGAATTTGAAGAGGTCATATGCGTTCTCAGAAGATTTTTCAAAAAGAACAAGTTTGAGGAATTTAACCAGATGAGTCTTGAAGAATTTCACTAAGCGTTCTTTGTCTTAGGTTCCAGAGTTGTATAGATCGAAGATCCACACAATTGAGGAATCTTGAAGAAAAAATATTGCTTAGAGAAACGAATAAGGAACAGATGACATGTGAGGTGTTTAGTGTGTGAAGAATTTGAAGAATAAACACCTTTGAAGATTTTGTTGAAATCATTTGAATCAAAGAGGGCAGTAAAAGTAACTTTTAATTACCCTGAACGAAGAACACGACGAACTGTGAGGTAGAGATGAGAAGTCCGTCTGTGCAGATCTTCCATGCCCTAACTCGGTGGAGGAAGACGGCTACGGCGGCGGCGGAGTGAAGATTTCCGCGGCCGGCGTGAGTACGGCGGCGACGAGGTCGAGGCAGTGAAGCTCTTCCTCACCGGCGACGATGAAGTAGTGGTGGCGCTAGGGTTTGAGAAGCTCGAGCTGGAGAGAGGTCGAGCGGAGTAAAGTAAGTGAGGAAGGGGAGAGGGGGTATTTATAGCCACGGTGAAAAACTGTTCGCCCGAAGAAATAGGACGAACGTGCCCCTGACCCTTCTCATTCGCTTGACATGTGTCACCCACGTACTGAGAAGTGGAGATCGTGGGTGAATAGATAAGTATTTCGTGGGATACGAAACGGTTTGAGCGGCAACGCCGAAAATTTGGATAAGATAAGTTAAAAGTTCCGTTCGCAAATTCTTCAGCTGACAAGGACACAGTGAAGATTTTGAATGAGTTTCAACTAGAATGCACATGAAGAATTTGTGAATAGATTGGGTTGAGTATAGCATAGAGGGGGAAGGGTCCGATCACATTCACTTAGCGGAAAAAACCAACTTGAAGAATTAGCCATAAGTGAATGCTGTAGAGGACATAAACTCATATATATATATATATATATATATATATATATATATATATATATATATATATTTAGCCAATGAAGAAAAACGACGGAGAAGGTGAAGACAATGCAAAGTTGAAGAACATGAACAATTGAGGAATTTCAAAAACCGGAAAAAAAACTCAAATTGAAGATTTTCAACTTTTGTGGTGGCGTGACCCACCGTATAAGAATGATGATTTCAGACACCGCGTACAATTGTCGTAGGGCTCTGAGAATCAAATTCTTCATTAATTTCTTCACACTTAGGGTGTTATTCTTCATTGGTTGAAGAAAAACGTTTCTTCATGTGTTGCACATCTAAGTCATCAATTTTGCATAAGTGTTAGGATGAGTGTCCTTTTCAAAGAACATTCGAAGATTCTAGGATAATTAGCTCACACCGCAACTTGCTAAATCTCTTCTCATCCAAGGGCTTTGTGAAGATATCGGCTAGCTGTTCTTCAGTCTTCACATGCTCAATAGAAATGTCGCCCTTCAACACATGATTGCGAAGAAAATGATGACGAATCTGAATGTGCTTTGTCTTCGAGTGCTGAACTAGGTTGTGAGCAATCTTGATGGCACTCTCATTGTCATAGAAGAGAGGCACATTCTTCACGTTGACGCCGTAGTCCTTGAGAGTTTGCTTCATCCACAGCAATTGAGCACAGCAAGAACCTGCAGCAATGTACTCAGCTTCAGCAGTAGATAGTGATACGCAGTTCTGTTTCTTCGAGGACCAACAGACCAAAGATCGTCCGAGGAAATGACATGTACCAGATGTTGACTTGCGGTCCACACGATCACCAGCATAGTCGGAGTCAGAATATCCAATGAGATCAAAAGCCGATCCCTTGGGGTACCATAATCCAAGTGTTGGTGTGTGAGCTAGATATCGAAGAATATGTTTCACAGCCTTATGGTGTGACTCCTTCGGTGTAGCTTGAAATCGGGCACACATGCAAACACTAAGCATAATATTTGGCCTAGATGCACATAAATACAATAAAGAACCAATCATGGAGCGGTATACCTTTTGATCGAAGTCAATACCATTTTCATCAGTGCACAGGTGGCCATTTGTGGGCATCGGAATTTTGACGCCTTTGCAATCTTGCATGCCAAATTTCCTCAGTACATCCTTGAGGTATTTCTCCTGAGATATAAATATGTCATTGTGCTGTTGACGAATTTGAAGACCTAAGAAGAATTTCAACTCTCCCATCATAGACATTTTATATTCTTCACTCATCATATAGGCAAATTCATCACTATAACGTTGGCCAGTACAGCCAAAGATAATATCATCAACATATATTTGGCACACAAACAATTCACCATCATAAGATTTAGTGAAAAGAGTAGGGTCGAGTGAACTGGGTTTGAAGGCTTTCTTCATGAGGAATTTCTTCAAAGTATCATACTATGCCCGAGGGGCCTGCTTGAGGCCATAGAGGGCCTTATTGAGTCTGAAGACTTTGTCAGGATGCTTTGGATCTTCAAAACCTGAGGGTTGAGCAACATATACTTCTTCCTCAAGCTTACCATTGAGGAATGCACTTTTCACATCCATTTGATATAAAGTGATATCATGATGGTTATCATAAGCAAGTAATATGCGAATAGCTTCAAGTCTAGCAACAGGTGCAAAAGTTTCATCGAAATCAATTCCTTCAACCTGTGTGTAGCCTTGAGCTACAAGCCGTGCCTTGTTCCTCACCACAAGGCCATTTTCATCTTGCTTGTTGCGGTAGATCCACTTTGTGCCAATGATATTGTGCTTGCGAGGATCTGGACGTTTAACCAGTTCCCATACGTTGTTGAGTTCGAATTGATGTAATTCTTCTTGCATGGCCTAAATCCACTCAGGCTCCAGAAATGCTTCATCTACCTTAGTGGGCTCTGTGATAGAGACAAAAGCATAGTGCCCACAAAAGATAGATAAATGTGAAGCTTTTGAGCGTGTGAGAGGAGCTGGTGCTTCAATGTCATCGATGATCTTTTCAACTTGCACTTCTTTTGCAACGCGAGGATGAGCAGGTTGTCGTCGAGGAATTTGATCAGCATTTTCTTCAGCACCATTTTCTTCAGGTGCATTAGCTCGACGTTCTTCATGTTCTGGAATGAATTCTTCAGCAGATTATTCGGTAGGAATGACATCCTCAGTAGCCTTGAACTTGATAGTTTCCACAGGTGATGGTTCATCTATCACAGAGGGTAGGTGCTCTCTTTGCAAGCCATTAGTTTCATCGAACCGCACATCTACAGTTTCAACAACCTTGTGAAGAACGTTGTTGAAGAATCTGTAGGTGTGCGAGTCCTTTCCGTAACCAAGCATAAAACCTTCATGTGCTTTCGGTGCAAATTTAGCATTATGATGAGGATCTCTAATCCAACATTTAGCACCGAAGACTTTGAAATAACTCACATTGGGTTTCTTGTCAGTGAGGAGTTCATAGGCAGTCTTCTTGAAGAATTTGTGAAGATATACCCTGTTGATGATGTGGCACGCAGTATAAATTGCCTCAATCCAGAAGTGACGAGGCGTCTTGTACTCATCAAGCATAGTGCGAGCCATCTCAACAAGAGTTCTGTTCTTGCGCTCCACGACGCCATTCTGCTGAGGAGTATAAGGAGCAGATAACTCATGAGTAATACCAAGTTCATCAAGATAGTCATCAAGACCAGAATTCTTGAACTCAGTTCCATTGTCACTTCTGATGTGCTTGATCTTCACACCAAAGTTGGTTGAAGCCCTCAAGGAAAATCGTTTGAAGACTTCCTGCACTTCATGTTTGTAAGTAACAATGTGTACCCATGTGTATCGAGAGTAATCATCAACAATAACAAAGCCATAGAGAGATGCGTCATTTGTGACTGCTGAGTAATGGTTAGGACCGAAGAGATCCATATGAAGCAATTCAAATGGTCGAGTAGTGGTCATGATAGTCTTCGTTGGATGCTTAGCCTCGGCTGGTTGCGGTCCTGTAGAGAAATCAACAATATACAAGTCTCCTCTCCTAAAGCCTTTGAAGACTTTGGAATTGTCAGCTTCCATAACCACAACACAACGATACTTGCCAAAGACAACTACCATATCAAGATCACAAAGCATTGATACATACATGAGGTTGTATCCTAAGGACTCGACAAGCATGACTTTGTCCATGTGTCGATCCTTTGTGATCGCAACCTTACCTAGACCCAATACCTGACTTTTGCCTTTGTCAGCGAAGATGATATGCTTCAGATGCGATGGTGATAAGGGAGCATCCATCAATAGATTCTTGTCACCAGTCATGTGATTTGTACATCCACTATCGAGGACCCACTCAGTGGCTTTGGGTTGATCATCCTGCAGATGAATTAGTGCAGCTTACGAACTTCATATACTTCATCAGTGAAGAATATGACATCACAATTCATCAGACCAATTTCATCAAGCAATGCAACAGTTAAAAACGGTATGAGGACGTGAGAAATGAAAGTTCATTTCTTCATGATTAGCCTGCATCCTTTCAGGCACTTTTCAGGTCTCCAGCAAATTCTTCAGACGTTAAAGTACTCTGCGTGGCATAGAAGAGTTCATCACTCTGCGAGCTCCATACGAGAAAGGTGGCATAGAAGCCAATCCATTTTGTTTCACATAAGAGGAGTTAGGGTAAGCATATGAATAAGCAGAGAAATTCTTCGAGGACTTATGAACATAATGATTAGAAGAATAATGCTCATATTCATAGCCCTTAGCTCTTCCCTGCGAAACAGAGTTGTTAGCACGATGATGTTCATATGAGGACTTTGATCCTTTTGAGGAATATGATCCACATGAGGAATTCGATCCGTATGAGGACTTGGATCCATATGAAGAATTTGGTCCATATGAAGAATTTGATCTGGGGTTCCTATTCTTCATAGGTGGTGTCATGAGGACATTCACCTGAAGACTTTCAAGGCACCTTTTGGGAACCCATATTTTCTTCATAGGAGAACCGTTCTTGTAGTTAGTGCCAACATATCTAGCAAATACTTCACCATTCTAATTTTTAAACAGTTTATAGTTGGAGTCAAATGACTCATCAGAAGAATGAGAAGATTCACATGTAAAGCCAGATAAATTAGATGGATCAACTGGAGGTCCCTTTGCAGCAACCCATGAGGTTTTGGGGTACTGCTCAGGCTTCCAATATGTACCATCAGCATTGAGTTTCCTCTCAAAGGCAATACCCTCTTTCCTATGGTTCCTGTTGAGGATCTGCTTTTTAAGCACATCACAAAGAGTCTGATGCCCTTTGAGGCTTTTGTACATGCCTGTCATGTACAATTTCTTTAGCCCTCCATCGTCAGTGATATTAGCAATGTCCTCATATGAGGAATTAGTGATAGCAGAGACAGTTGAAGAATTTGTAGCATTAGAAGCATTTGAACATTCAGGTGAAGAATTAGCAGATTCACGTTCAATGCATTTCAAACATGGAGGAACAAATTCTTCCTGAGCAGCGCTGATTTGTTGAGCAAGTAATGAATCGCGCTCCTTCTGAAGATCTTCATAACTCACTCTTAGCTTCTCAAGATCTTGCTTTCTTTGAATAAATTCATAGGAAAGCTTCTCATGATCAGATAAGAGAGTGTTATGTTGATCTTGAAGGGTGTCATACTTAGTATGAAGTCTCTGAAGACTTTCAGCGAAAGCTTTTGACTGATCCATTTCTTCACCCAACATATCATCGCTCTTATTTAGCATGTATTGAACTTTTTCCAAAGCTCTTTGTTGTTTAGTGGCAAGGGAAGCAAGTTTGACATAGCTGGGTCCAAATTCATCACCAAATTCATCATCACTTGACTCGGATAGGTAGCATTCAGTTACCTCAGCACTTTTTGCCATAAGGCATGATGAAGAGGATGATGATTCTGGTTCGAATGTCATCGCTTTAAGAGATTCCTTGAAGTCCTCAAACCAAGGATCATGACGGGTTCGATGACCTTCATAGACCTCAGAGAGACGGTCCCAGATAAGCTTCGCATGATTGAGATGCATGATGTTCCTGAACTGATTTTGAGACAGACAGGAGCAGATGACATCCTTCACTGTGAGGTTGAGAAGAGTGTACTTGCGAATGTCATCAGCTTCCGCCATCTTGCACAGATCGGTAAGACCAATCTCAGTGACGGTCCACAGTTCGCTGTTCATCGCCATGAGGCGCTTCTTCATCATGGCCTTCCACTTGGGATACTCGTGACCGTCAAAGATGGGGCATGTCACTTTCTTCATACCTGTGGTCGACATAACTAAAACTCCAGGCGGTTAAACCAAAATAACACAGAACAAGGGAGTACCTTGCTCTGATACCAATTGAAAGTGCGTTATATCGACTAGAGGGGGGTGAATAGGCGATTTTTATGAATTCTTCACTGAGGAATTTGCCAGTGAGGAAATTCCTTAGCGAAGAACTACTTGCAGTGGAATAAGTACTCAAAAGTATGCATAGCAGAACACAAGCATGGTCATCATGATGAAATGAAGACAAGCACAGACTACAGAAAGCGTAAACACAGGATAACACAGGATGAAGACAAACAGACTGAAGAAATTGAACTGAGGAGATTGAGAAAGTCTTCAGTCAAAGTCTTCAAACACAGATATGAACAAGTGCACAACACAGTTATGAGGAAATGAAAGAGTTGAGGAAATAGAACCGGTTGGCTTGGTGAAGACAATGATTTGGTAGACCAGTTCCAACAGCTGTCTCAGTTGTACATCTGGTTGGAGCGGCCAGGAATTTAAACCTGAGGACACACAGTCCTCACCATATTCTCCTTGAGCTAAGGTCACACAGACCTCGCCCAGTCACTCGTGGTAAGTCTTCAGGTGACTTCCGAACCTTCACAAACTCAGTCACTCGGCGATCCACAATTCCTCTTGGATGCTCTAGACCATGACGCCTAACCGTCTAGAAGAAGCACAGTCTTCAAAGGTAACAAGCGTCGGATCCACGCAGCATCAATCTCTTCAGTGATGCTCAATTAGTTTGGGTTTGTAGGTGCTTGGGTTTGGGTTTTCCTCACTTGATGATTTTCGCTCAAAGTCCTCGGAGGATGGGATGCTCTCAAATGACAAGTGTCAGTTTCTCTCGGAGCAGCCAACCAACTAGTGGTTGTAGGGGGCGGCTATTTATAGCCTAGGGAGCAGCCCGACATGATAAGACATAAATGCCCTTCAATGATATGACCGTTAGGTGGATATGATATTTTGGGACAGCTGGCGCGTAGCACAGCAACGGTCGGAAATTTGAGTATCAAATTCCTCAGGGCTATCATGTTCCTCACTTTGTAGGCAATTCGCACTGGCGAATTCCTAACTCCTCAGTCACAACAAATTCCTCAGCGACCAGAAGAACTTCGTCTCTGTCACTGAAGAATATGACCGAACTGTATGAGATTTCCAATGGCTTCACTCGAAGGGATTGGTAGGTGTAGGATTTTGAGTTGAGCATCACATGGAAAATTTTCCTTAGTATTTCCTCGACCCCCTTTAACAGTACAGTGTTTCCTATGACTCAAGAAAGAGAAAATGAAACTACGAAAACAAAAGTCTTCACGCTTCATGTTCCTCAAATAAATACCAAGTCTTCAAGGTCACACCAATTTCTTCACTTTCAAAGTCTTCAGAAATCCAAAGTCTTCAGTCGAAGAACTTCATTTTTAGGGGTCAACTTTCTCTGTAAATATCAAACTCCTCATAGGCTTATAGACCTGTGTACACTCATAAACACATTAGTCCCTTAACCTATAAGTCTTCAATACACCAAAATCACTAAGGGGCACTAGATGCACTTACATAGATGCATGCTGGATAGCGGTCGATGTGTGGAGTAATAGTAGTAGATGCATGCAGGAGTTGGTCTACTAATCTTGGACATGATGCCTATGTAATGATCATTGCCTGGATATCGTCATAATTATTTGAATTTCTATCAATTTCGCAACAGTAATTTGTTTACCCACCGTTTGCTATTTTTCTCGAGAGAAGCCACTAGTGAAACCTTCAGCCCCCGGGTCTTCTTTCTCATATATTTGCCTTGCGATCTATTTTTCCTTTGCATTTTTATTCAGATCTATTAAACCAAAAAATAAAAAATACCTTGTTGTGTTTTATCTTTATGTATTTTATTTGGCGTTCGATCTATCAATCTACTACAATTTACCTCACGTCTGCTTGCCTATCTTGAGGCGCCGTACCCCGAAAGGGATTGACAACCCCTTTAACTCGTCGGGTTGCGAGGTGTTGTTGTTTGTGTGCATGTGTTGTTTATGCTGTGTTGCTTGGTCCTCCTACTGGTTCGATACCTTGGTTTCATAACTGAGGAAAATACCTACCGTCGCTATGCTACATCATCCCTCCCTCTCCGGGGAAATACCGACATGGTTGCAGCTACCATCAAGGAGAATTTCTTGCGCCGTTGCCGGGGAGGATCTTCGTCATAACCAGGTTCCTAATCACAAATCTCATCTCCTCGTAATTTACATTATTCTCCATTTGCCTCTCGTTTTCCTCTCCCCCACTTCACAAAAATTTGCCATTTTATTCGCCTCTCTTTTTCCGTTCGCTGTTTTCTCGTCGGATCTATTCTTTGCTTGCAATCATGAGTGATTTCGGTATGGCACCGACAGATATGGCCTGACTCCTAAGATTGGACGTACAGGCAATCTGGATGCTAAAACTTTTATCTTGGGGCAAGGGAACATTATGGGAAAAGAACGTATCCAAAAAAAATTCAATCGTGTTGGGAATCTAAGTCTTGATGATGCTCCTATACTTAAAACTACTAGATCTTATGCGGATGCTATTTCAGCACTAGTTCTGAAACTTGAAAGTAAATTTATTCGTACCCATCCTACTTTGCAAAGATTGTTTTTTGAGCTCCCCGATATAAAGAATCCTAGGGCTAAAAAGTTGGCCACTCTCATTCTTATGAATGAGTTTGACTACATAATTCGGGAAGCTAGAGAAATCTTTGACTTTTATGGTATGAATCATGAAAAACAAGTGATAGATGAAATTCTTTACAATAGTGACTATGCTTTGAGACATTTTCTTGGGGATAATAAAATCTTTGATGAGAATCTCAAGAAGGAAGTCCCCGTTCTAGACATAATCCAACAAGTTTTTAATAATGTTAATCAACACTACTCTTGGATTGTTGCGGGAAATCAAAGGGGTTATGATGAAAACCATCTAAGGAATGCTAATGTTTCCATGGATAATATGTTTTATGTTGTGTTTACAAAACCCCATGATGAAAATACCTCAAAGAAAATTAGGAAGAAGAAGGATGTCAAAACTTAGATCCTTGCTTTATGCCTAGCTAAGGGCGTAAAACTATAGCACTTGTTGGGAGGCAACCCAGTGAATAAAATTTATTTTTACTTTTTGCATCTGTTCTTGAGTGTTAGAAAAATTATGCTACTGTTATGATTGTGTTTTTTTATGTTTTAATTAGTGTTTGTGCCAAGTAGAACCAATAGGATCTTCTTGGGAGATAGTTGTTTGATCTTGCTGAAAAAGACAGAAACTTTGTGCTCACGAAATTAATTCTTATTTTTATTCGAAAGAGATTTTGCCCTGATTTTTTTGTAGAAGATTAATATAAAAATTACCCTGGTCGTCCTATTTTGGTAGAATTTTTTGAGTTACAGAAGTATTCGTTTAAATCAGAATTCTACAGACTGTCCTGTTTTGACAGATTCTGTTTTCTTTGTGTTGTGTGCTTATTTTGATTGGCTCTATGGTTTTCTTTGATGAGTTTTTGCCATAGAAAAGTTGGAATACAGTAGATATAATACAAAAACAAAATAAGAATTTGTTTGATACAACACTTATAGTAGTGGTTTATTTTTCTTACACTAACGGATCTCACGAAGGTTTTGTTGAGTTTTGTGTGATTGAAGTTTTGAAGTTTTGGGTTATCTTACGATGGATGAAGGGAAGATGTAAGAGACTAAGCTTGGGGATGCCCCGGAATCCCAATCTATTATCCAAGAATGAGCAACCAACTAAGCTTTGGGATGCCCCCGAGTGGCATCCCTGCTTTCTTCCAACAACTATCGGTATTTTACTCGAGGCTATTATTTTATTCGTCACATGATATGTGTGTTTGCTTGGAGCGTCTTGTATGATATGTGTCTTTGCTTGTTTTATTTTGTGATTTAAGTCATCAATCCTTGCTGGACACACCTTTTTGAGAGAGCCAAAATTATATGATGACTTGTTAGAATTGCTCTCTATGCTTCACTTAGATTTATTTGAGAGTTAGTAAATTTTTGAAGAAATTCTCTCTTGCTTCACTTAAATTATTTTGAGAGAAAGAAAATTTGTTATGCTCATGATCTTCACTTATATTTGTTTGAGCTTATGAAAAGCAACACATAAAAGTTAGTCCCAAAGTGATAGATATCCAAGAAGGATAAAGTAAAAGAAAACACCATGAAGATCATTGGACAAAATAAACTTGATTCTTAGTAATAGTTTTGAGATATGATGATGTGATACGTGAGTTATGTTGATGAGTAATTGTGCTCTAGTAAGAATATTGGTGTTAAGGTTTGTGATTCCCTATGCATGCACGAAAGTCAATAATCATGCAATGAAAATTATATCCTACTTGTGGTGCATTATTCGGTGTTAATTATGCTTAATGCTTGCTTATGAGATTATTCGTTTCTTGGTTGGTCGCTTCCCAATCTTTTGCTAGCCTTCATTTTGCACTAAGTATGACCTCTACTTGTGCATCCAAAATCCTTTCAACCAGTTTTGCCACATGAGTCCACTATATCTACCTATTTGCGGTATTCTTTTGCCGTTCTAAGAAAATTTGCATGTGCCATCTCTAGTTTTCAAAATAAACTTCTCTTTTGTGTGTTTGTTTCGCTCGCGGAGTGGTGAAGGGTGGCTAATATTTTCCATGCTAGATGTGTTATTCTCAAGATGAGTGTTTATTCACTTGTCATTGCACGAGAGTAAGGCAAATGTATTAGGGATGCCCAGTCCCGAAATGTAAAAATATATTTAATTTATGCTGTCAAATAATAAATTCCTTGAAATGTGTTGGTATGGAGGGCAACCTTGGATACGGCTAGCAATGGAAAGTGAAAGAATGGTGGAAAAAGGAATAAACTTTATTTTCTGTTTGGGAACCGCCTATGGCATATCTAGCATGTAAAGTGTTCGGAACTATAAGTCATTTTCGTTGGTGGGATGGATACACCTTCCAAAATGTTTTTATCTCTAAGTTTTTCGCTTTGAGCCCTGGCACCTCTACAAATCCCTACTTCCCTCTGCGAAGGGCCTTTATTTTACTTTATGCAATTTTTATTTTGAAATTTGAGTCTCCATCTTCTCTCATAAAAAGCACCAATTAGGAGGAAATATGATCGTGCTCAAGTATTGGGTGTAGTTAATATTCGAGTGTGTTTCATGAATGGATCAATGTTTGAGCATGATGGGCTAGGGATAACTTGTTTTAGCACTGATATTTTGAAAGACATGGTTGCTTGTTGATATGCTTGAGTATCTAAATTATTATGTCAAAACTAGACTATTGCTTTGAATCACATAAAAGTCCAAATGTCCATGCTATAAAGAAAAGAATATGATATTACTTGATGAACAACACTCCACATCAAAAATTCTGTTTTTATCACTTACCTACTCGAGGACGAGTAGGAATTAAGCTTGGGCATGCTGATACGTCTCCAACGTATCTATAATTTTTTATTGTTCCATGCTGTTTTTTATCAATCTTGGATGTTTTATAATCATTTTATATCATTTTTTGGTACTAACCTATTAACATAGTGCCAAGTACCAGTTGCTGTTTTTTCCATCGCAGGAAATCAATATCAAACGGAGTCCAAATCCCACGAAACTTCACGATGATTTTTTATGGGCCAGAAGGAAGGCAATGGGCCCTGGTTGCACCTGGGGGTGCCTGGAGGGGGACACAACCCACCAGGGCGCGCTAGGAGGACCAGGCGCACCCTGGTGGGTTGTGCCCACCTCGGGTGCCCCCCGGACCGCCTCTGTGCTCTATAAATACCCCAAAAATACCAAAACCCTAGGGGAGTCTATGAAATATTCATCCAGCCGCCGCAGAGTCCAGAACCACCAGATCCAATCTAGACACCATCACGGAGGGTTCACCACTTCCATTGGTGCCTCTCCGATGATGCGTGAGTAGTCCTTTGTAGACCTTCGGGTCCGTAGTTAGTAGCTAGATGGCTTTCTCTCTCTCTCGCTGAATTCTCAATACAATGGTCTCTTGGAGATCCATATGATGTAACTCTTTTTGCGGTGTGTTTGTCGGGATCTAATGAACTTCGAGTTTATGATTAGTCATATCTTTTTATATCCATGAAAGTTATTTGAGTTTCTTTGATCTCTTATATGCATGATGTCGAAAGTAGGCACTGCAAGGCAACATATGCATGATATGACTAACATCATCATGCCAAGTTATAGCAAACACCTTGGGGGGTAAATAGAAGTGGTCAGCTGCGTCTGAATCCGCATCAGAACTGATATCTTCCTCTGGATTACAATCTGGAGAGGGGGTGGGAGGGTTTGCCATTGAACCCACCATGGAGCAATGTCTGCATGACATTGTATTGCCGCGCAAAACTCTTATCTCTTTCTCTACATGTTTAGCATGACTGTGTACAATATCTGACATGCATACGGAAAAATATATAGTGAGATTATGTAAGGAGAGCATGCAGAAATCTAGAGTGATGGTAACAACCAGTGGATGGATCCAAAAATAATGATAGTAGGCTGATGATAGCTTTAATTTAATAAAAGGATAGATGATGATTGCTTTACTATTTGTTTCCCACCCAAGATGAACAACATAGGCATACCCTAGGTGAACCAGATAATAGACAGAGATACTATTCATTGCTGCCTCGATATGTGCCCCACAAATAATTTTAAAACTCAAGTTTGAACATTAATTTGGACTTGACTTGGAGTCTAAGAGGTGAGTAGGATGATAAAGTAGCAGGTAATATTAAGCAATGCATAACATACGCAGAAACAAAAGAGTGCGACCTCTCTTGTGGACCCATGTACTCCTCAGGTTCATCTGCTGAGCCGATGATGGTGATGCCGTTGCGGTGGGTGCCGGTAGTAGGGAAGGAGATCTGAGACGACGAAAGACAGTCAGGAGTCGTGATGTCTGGTTTGGTGGATGCTTCTGTCGTTGGAGTAGCTCAGGTGAGGTGGACGACGTCGCGGCAGGAGCAGGACAAACCACACAAAGTTTTCTTCGACACCTACCTGTAACTGAAGTAATTTTGTAAGGGCTCCTTTGGCTTGCAGGATTCTAAAAACGCAGGGATAGGAAAAACACAGGAACAGGATATGAATGCATGTGGGAAACAGAGCATTTGTAAACACAAGATTTCTGTCAACTTGGGTGTTTGGTTCATAGGAATTGGAAGAGCAGAGGAATGCAAAGAAACATGGCCAAATTAAAGTGAAACCATATGAAAGCGTGTACAGTTAGAATGTTATTCTGCCACTAATGCACTTGGTCTTGTTTTCATGCATAGGATTTTGAAAAGTAGGTTCAGGTGGATGTTTTGCTCCATTCCTTTCAACAAAATGCATGAATAATTGAATAGTAGAGTGCCATAGGAAAATTTCCTATTGCTATGTTTTTCCTTCACTTTTTCCTTTGAACCAAAATAGCCCTAATGGATTGACATGAATGTAGAGTAATAAGTGATGCGATAAGTGCACAACCTCTTTGCCATAGCCGTGTCGACCTCGGCATCATTGGGTTGGTCGCTGAAGAAGTTGAGGCAGAGGTGGCTGTCGGAGGTGTGGAGGAAGATCTGAGGAATCTGTAGATGGCGTCCAGGGCACTGCTTTGTTGTGATGGATGGTTCCGTCGTTGGAGCAGCTCCGACGAGTCGTAAGATGCTGAGGCTGAAGCGGTACAAGACAGACATCGTTAATCTCAAGTGGGATTCTAATAGCATCTCCAATAGATGATGCAAAATACATTACCAAAAAGTGATAGATGTAAAATTTACATCGCCAAAAAACCTGACTACAACTGTTAACTCTAGACTTAACTGTCGAAACTAAAATTTACTGTGGAATCTGAATGTTACTATCGAAAATGGACGCACTGGTAGCACAGAGGCACTTCACATGTATTTTAGGCCGCTCGTGCACTACTAGTAGAGAAACAGTGATCTAAATCTGCAGGCGATCGATGGGGAACACAGTAGCAGATAGCAGCCGGAGCAGCATCGCCTAGAGGAGTAGCGCGAACTAGAGCCAGAGAAGCAACTCGTGTAGCTGAAGCAGACCGTGTATCAGCATCAGCAGCGCGAGTGAGAACAAGAGCAGAGCAGCAGCACGAGCGAGGGGGAGAGTAGAGCAGCAGCACGAGCAAGCGAGCGAGAGCTGGAGCAGCAGCAGTAGCAGTGCGAGCGCGCGAGAGCCGGAGCAGCAGCAGCAGATCCGACTAGTATGGACGCCCGCCTCCCTCTCACCCTCCCTCAGCATTCTCTAGCTCCATCGCGCAAATTCGTCTTTTCACTTTAGGTCGTTCACCCACGGTGTGTGTAGCCCCCCCAGCTCATTCTTTACGGCACACACCGATCGATATGCCTCACTAGCCAGGTGTGCCTACCACAAACACAAGCTTTCCCTCTTCTCTTCTCACCGTCCATGCCTCACTCCCGCCCCTCTTTTCATCGATCTCGTACTCGCACACTCCTTCCCCCTAGATATAGTATGCCTCTCGCACCACCTCCTAGATGCATCCATCTCTCTCTCTCTATCCTTCTCTCTGGGCCTTATTTGCTTCTAATACATATGATCAGTACATATACATAGGTCGACTTTAACTATTTTTCCCATGCATTGATCGACGTACCTCACAAGTTATGTCTCTCCTTTCTTCGACAAAGGACGATTGATCCTCCTATGTAGTTACGTCTGCTTACCACATCCATATCATCCCCCCTCATCATTCGTGCATGCCTCCTGACCCGTCTCTCACACGCACGTGCATAGATAGGCAGGCATCTCCTCTCTTATTGATATTGCAGGCGTGCCCTCCATTTGTCTAGCAAGCCTCTCCCACCCTTTGTGAGAAGCAACTCCACCACCAACCCCTCCAACACTCTAGCTCTGTCTCTCTCCCAACCTTATTCCTCTCCTACACATATGCTTGGATGCTGATCGATCTCCCTCGATACATAAGGTAGGTCTCTCTCCTCCTCCACACATATACCGGCAATTGTACCTCTATAGTTAGGTGTCTCCCCCCACACACACCGGTAGTCAAGCGATGTAGGTAGGTATCCATGCCACAAAGACAAAATGCACATGTCCCCTCTCACGTTCCAGTAGGCCAGTCACCCCATATCTTTGACGTGGGCACACACAAATTCGATGGCACTCTTTACCGATCGCGTGCGTGCACACACACACACACATCATCCCTCTCTTCGATTCTATGGATACCTCACCCCGATTATACTTCCACTCTCTTCTCGTGGATCGACCCCTCTATATATATGATATATCCAGGCCTCTGTTTCACACACATTGCATATGTTACATTTTTTGATTGAAATATCATCGACACATATTCCCTGTCTACCTCTCACGCCCTCCCAAAAGAAAACACTCACAAACCCACACACTATATGTCTCTATGTTTGTATCTCTATGATAACCCACAAGTATAGGGGATCGCAACAGTTTTCGAGGGTAGAGTATTCAACCCAAATTAATAGATTCGACACAAGGGGAGCCAAAGAATATTTGAAGGTATTAGCAGCTGAGTTGTCAATTCAACCACACCCGGAGATTAATTATCTGCAGCAAAGTGATCGGTAGCAAAGTAATATGATAGTTTTGATAATAGTGACAGCAGTAACAGTAACGGTAACAGTGATAGCAGTAGTTTTGTAACAAGTGCAACAGTAACGATAGTAGTAGTAACTTAGCAAGAACAATATAGGATAAATTCGTAGGCATTGGATCGGTGACTTGTTGGATGATATTCATCATGAGACAGTTATAACCTAGGGCGATACGGCACTAGCTCTAGTTCGTCAATATAATGTAGGCATGTATTCCGTAAATAGTCATACGTGCTTATGGAAAGAACTTGCATGACATCTTTTGTCCTACCCTCCCGTGGCAGCGGGGTCCTATTGGAAACTAAGGGATATTAAGGCCTCCTTTTAATAGAGAACGGGAACAAAGCATTAACACATATTGAATACATGAACTCCTCAAACTACGGTCATCACCGGGAGTGGTCCCAACTGTTGTCACTCCGGGGTTGCCGGATCATAACATGTAGTAGGTAACTATAACTTGCAAGATCGGATCTAGAACATGGATATAATTATAATGACATAAACGTATCGGATCCGAGTTCATGGCACCCGGGCCCAAAGTGACAAGCATTAAGCATGGCAACATCAATAGAACATAGTGGATACTAGGGATCAAGCCCTAACAAAACTAACTTGATTACATGATGAATCTCATCCAACTCCTCACCGATCAGCGAGCCTACGAAGGAATTACTCACTCCCGGTGGGGAGCATCATGGAATTGGCGATGGAGAAGGGTTGGTGATGACGAAGAACAAAGACCCCCCTCTCTGGAGCCCCAAACGGACTCCAGATCTGGCCTCCCGATGAAGAACAGGAGGTGACGGCGGCTCCGTCTCGTGGATCCGATAATTCTTTCTCCCTGATTTTTTTCTGGAAAAATAGGATTTTATAGCGTTGGTTTCAGGGTCTGTGGGCCCACTAGGTGGGGACAACCCACCTGGGCGCGCCCTGGTGGGTTGTGCCCACCCAGGTGCCCCTCTCTGGTGGATCTTGGCTCCATAAATTCTTATTTATTGTATAAAAAATCCTCGCAAAGTTTGATTCCATTCCGAGAACTTTTATTCTGCACAAAAACAACACCATGGTAGTTCTGCTGAAAACAGCGTTAGTCCGGGGTTAGTTTCATTCAATTCATGCAAATTAGAGTCCAAAACAAGAGGAAAAGCGTAAGGAAAAGTAGATACGTTGGAGACGTATCACTGTGTCACATAACCCCACGTAGGTGGTGTACGTACACGAAGAGAATAGGTGCATGTACTCACGCTTCGTGCGCAGCTACACCCACGCGGGTACACGGTATAGCTCATTTCTGTATGAAATGGCAGCCCACGTGCTAATTTGAGCGTGTGTAGCGGTTGTTTACCTACGGAGGTCGTGTACCATGTGTGCACGAAACAAAGTTCGACTTGATGCGTTGGCGCTTCATTTTTAAATAAAGTTATATCGCTCAATGGCACGTACATAGAATATAAAATGATTTTTATGGAGAAAAAGGTAGTCCGCTCCACTATATACAATGGAGCCTGCCTGCCGGGGTTTGTCTCTCTTCAGAGTATCTCACACAAGGCGGCGGTGGCCTCTCTCTCTCTCACCGTTGGTCACTGATCCGGCTGCATCGCGTCCACCGGCGGAAAGGGACGATGTGCATCGTTTCTCTGTTCGACGGCACCGAAGCAGCACGTCCCTATCTCCTGTACCCGTCGTTCTCTCTGACCAAGCTCCGGCGTGGTAGGGCCTATGCCACCTGTTCGCTGCCGCAGTATGGGCAGATCCCGCCCGCCGCCACTCTCCTAGTTACATCCCGATGACCCCCAGTTATCCCCTCCGGCCTTGCTCCAATACCCTTCTTCCCACGTCGCTGCATGTGGAAAATCTTGCATGTGGATCTTCCATAGTTCTTTGCCCAAAATGTATCTCGTCCGGCGTACTTTCCATATTGCTATCTCGTCCTCACACCGTTTTAGACAAACATAGCCGTGTTGTTATCTTCCCTTAGGACAAGGAATATGCTTCTTTTTTGTCATCATATCTGTCATCAACTATTATTGGCCAGCAATTGTTTCCTTTCTAACTCTTTTTTTCAAACAGGGCTATCCATTTCACCTTGTTGCTATTGCGAATTTTTGGTGAACTGCACAAATCACTTTTTTCTTAAGAGTGTTTTGTGCAGTTGTACTAAAATGTCACACGGGCAACGTCTCTACATTTCAGTGCGACTGCACAAAGGGAGATTGGTTTTGCTCTATCCTCCTCATCCAACTCCGAGCCGAATCTTCTCCAACTATTTGATTAATCTTCTCCAACTAGTTAGTCTTAAGAGAGACTGCAAAGGTGACCGGCTTCTATTTGTGTGATTATTGTTTCATCAACAGTCCTCTATTATTGTAATCACACTTAATATCTATGGAACAAGTACGCTCAGCTCTATTTTAGTGGAACTGCACAAAATGATCGGAATGTTGCATGCTCTTGGCAGCTACTTTTTTCCCAACATGCCTTGTTGATTTGGACAGAGTAGGGGGGAAGTTGTTGCCAATGAAAGCATGGATCAATTTTAATTTAACACCTTCTCACAACTTTGTTTTCAGTTGTGATGTAAATATTAGCTTTGATCTGCTAATCATTAAGATGCATTAGCAAGGAGGTTAGTTTTTTATTTTTTTTCAGAAAGAGCATGGATGGCAAGACACACGAAACAAAAGTTGAAAGCTCAGAGCATTGTACAATTTCATGTTGCTGGAAAATTATTTGCATAGTACGTCAATTATGTAAACAAATGTTGGAAGCTTGATAGCATTGCAAGAAGCCTCTTCAGCATCCGGGTCCATGTTCCATGCACAAAGTTATACTCCCTCCATTCCTGAATATTTATCTTTTTAGAAATTTGAAATGGGCATATTTTAGAGTGTAGATTCACTCATTTTTCTTCGTATGTAGTCACTCGTTGAAATCTCTAGAAAGACAAATATTTAAGAACGGAGGGAGTAGTGCACAACCGCATGGGAGACTCAGCCCGGTCGTTGCGCCGCACTAATAGTGAGTAATGAGCAGTCGAATCATAAGCCCCACCTTTTCCACTGTAAGTTGCTCGGAAGAAGCAACCATCAATACGCTCTTCTTTGAATCCGCTCATACTACTCCCTCCATCACTGTTTATAGAGCGTGCTTCAATAATCTCTGGGACCAAGGCGACTAGCGATCGGCCTGAAAAATAGCAGTGGTAAGTTATAGCACGGCGTCTATTACTAGAGGAAATAATGCGTATACACATGCATGTAGTGCTTCCACCCCGAGTACACACATGCATGCACTTACTCCACTCCACGTACACACCTAGTACATCGAGAGAAAATTGTGGACTTGATTGCGGTTACCACGCCCTTATTAATTGAGCATTAAACCAAACGCGTCTAAAATCTCTCTAGTGGTGGAAATGCATGGAGAGAAATGCATGAGAATGAAGCGCGCCCTGTAAACTGTGACAGAGGGAGGAGTAGTATGAAGGTGCAAAACCAAGTACGGGTATGGCCAGTCGGTCAACGCACTTCCTCCTGGCATATCACTGACATGTGGGACCGGAGTGTGAGCAAACCGATCTCAGTTGACGGCAAAATGGCCAACCCGCCGTAACTTGAGAGAGACGAGGAGCGAGAACACACAGACAGGCTCGCACGGAGGCCAAGATATATTCGAGCATGGTTGATCAATACCATCATTACATGTTCAATGTTTTTAATAGTACTATTGGGCTGCCATTTTCCGCACTTCTCCCGAATAAATGTGTACTTTATCAGATATTAAAATAAAATAAGAGTACAGACGCTCCACCATGCGGTTCCTAGTACCTGTATACTAGTACTAGTACTACTCGTACTACTAAACCTTGCGCTTGGCTCTTTGCCTCTTCGTGAAGTCAAACAATGATGGTATTACAGTGTATGCCTCTGGCAATCTGACACCGAATGAACTGCTGCACGTCCATCGCCTGGGCGAGGGTAGGTTGCATTAGTCAAAAGCTTCTCGTCGTCCTGTGAGCCACCAGGCTTGAGGTAGACGGAGAGGGCGTAAGCGAGCTTCACCTTGTCCTGCAAGCTTCTCCTCGTTCTGCGAGTTGACGGGACACACCAAAAAGTAGTGCTAGTCCATACTCCCCCTTTCCGGTTAATATGGCTTAATCTTTTTGCGGGTAAATGAGAGAGCTTTATTCATATAAGCATTCTTAGGACAATCAGCCAAGACACTGGTCACTAGGAAGCGAGGTACCCCGCAAAAAAAGAAGAAGGAAGCGAGGTGTTTCATCAAGCCAGCTCTCGGTCACATTCAAAGTGCAGCAAGCACGGTTCGCACAAAGATGCGCCGCAAGGTTTGCTGACCTGTTTATATGCTGAATAACAAAAAAAGAGAAAATATTACCGAGCACTCCTATTTCTAACAGGATAGGAGCCAGAATTAAGCGAGAATTGTGGCGAGTGTTCCATGCAACCAACTTCCATTATCACATGCGAGAACCCTCGAAGAGAACCAAATGTGTTGAAGATTGGTTTCTCACAGATTAAAATAAAATAAGAGTGCAGACGCTCCACCATCTGGTTCCTAGTAGTGCATACCTGTATAGTAGTACTAGTAGTAGTAAACTTTGCGCTTGGTTGTTCGCCTCTTCGGGAAGTCAAACAATAATGGTACTAGTACAGTGTATGCTTCCGGCAATCTGACACCGAATTACCTGTTGCACGTCCACCGTGTGAGCGAGGGAGAGCTTGCATTAGTCAAAAGTTTCTCCTTGTCCTGCGAGCCACCGCGCGCAAGCTTCTCCGTCCTGCAAGCATCTCCTCGTTCGGCAAGTTGATGGGACACAACAAAGTAATGCTAGTCCATACTACCTCCTTTCTGGTTAATATGGCTTAATTTGTAACAAGATATACACTGTTTGTCACCATATATTTGTAAAAATATGGTCAGTGGACTTTATAATACACTCATTGCACTCAATATATACATTTTCCGGTGTTTATACGGTCACTAGCTCACCCTGGCTGAGTATGTGTGTGCATGCACGTGTAGGTTGAGCACTTGAGTGTGACCTGTGTGTTCCGTCGTGTGCTCGGACATGGATGCATTAGGGCGTCGCGCGCGTTTTTGCGTCCATGTGTACATGTGACTGTTGCATGCATGCACAAGGTTGTAGCCCCTCACATTCACATGTTCATAAGTCAATGCTTTGTTAAAATGTTGCATGCAAGGTTTAATCATTCATTGTTCACGCATGCATTCCCAATATTAATACGTTGGTAGAGACAATTTCTTGAGGAAAACGAGCCCATGAATTGAGTACAAAGGGGACAAATAAGCAAGGATGGAGGGAGTACTAGTAGTGAACCGGAAGGAGGGAGTAGGTACTAGTAGTACTACGTAACAACGTGCAGTAACAAAATTCCTCTATGAGCATCCTATCTATGTCTCATGCAAGAAAATAGAGATAAGTACAAGTGAGACTTAGGAACAGTCATACACGTAGGGGGGTACGTGTAGGGGCCACTCAGGAGCAGCCAAATCACACAGTAAGTTAGTCGGAAGAAGCAACCATCATTTCACTCTTCAATGACACACACAATATAAAATGGTTGATATGGAGAGAAAAAGAGAAAAAGAAAACGACTATATATACACTAGCAGGAGCCTAAGCTACAAGCCTGGTTGCTTGGGCTGCTCTCTTCACAAGCATAGAACAATGGTGGCCACATCGCTGGTCACAGATCCGGCCTGATCCCGCCGCTGCGAGAAGGGGACGATGTTCTGCGTAGACACGGTCGACAGCGACGAGGGAGAAACCCCACTTTCGGTGCATCCCGATCGGGGGTCCCCGTGGTATGGGATGATGATTCCTCCCAACCGCCCTTCTAGCTACAGCCCGACGTCCTAGGTAGTACAACTTCCTTTTGGAGCCGGCTTGCTCAACTGCTGCGCGCAGCTCCCCACGTAGCTCCATCTCCATGTGGATCTTTCTCTACTTCTACCGGCTTCAATTTGTGATGAGTTTATGTCTCATGAACTAGTGCCAGTACTATTATTCTAATCACACTTCTTCAATATCTTTGCCAACAGGGATGCTCAGCTCGATTTTAGTGGAACTGCACAAAAGCATCGTATGATCCGAGGGTACCAGCCGTCTTTCCTTTGACAGGTTCTACCTAGCCAGGAAATTAAATCTTGTTTAGGGTTTAGGGTTTACGTCGTAGTGACCCCATCAGTAGTTTTTTTGTACACATTCTCACAACTTTTGTCTTTAGTTGTGAAGTAAATATTGGCTATGATCTGTGAATCATCAAGATGCATCAGCAAGCGTGTTAGTTTTCCTTTGTATTTGATGGAATGTTGTAATGGGGCAACCTTGGAGTAGGAATGAAAATGGAGTGGCAAGTTTCCGTTTTTCTGGAGAAAAAATGGAAACGGAGAGAAACCAACGTTTCGTTTCGTTTGATCGTGCCATCGAACAAATGTTTCGCTTTGGAGAGAAACCTCGTGTCTCACCCTCCTCCATGGCTCCACCCCACACGGTCGCTCGGCATGCCACTCACCGCAAACCGAGTATACCATAACTTTCCCGCCTGCTTGTCGATGGATCGCGCCATGGAGTACTAGCACTACTGGAAGAGATTGACGAGGAGGGGGAGGACAGCTAGCTGTAGCACGGACTCCCAAGAACTTTTTACATGCATGTTGTGGCCGGCTATTGCGACCTTTGAACACGGAGCAGTCGTGTGCACCGGGAAGCGGCGCGGGCGGTGCTCTCTCGGCCGGCGCGCCGCTTCAATGCCTGCGCCAGTGAGAGGTCACGTCCGCTCTGGCCGGGCATGAATGCGGCACTGACCGTTTCAGGCGGGAAGCACGCGCGGGTGATGAAGAGGGTTCGGGTTGGTCAGGAGCGGGCGTGGCAGCTGTCTGGACGCCCGCAAACAAGATATGTTGTATGTAAATATCGTTGCGTATATAATTAATAACGTAAATAATGTGCCAGTTGGACAAATATGATTGGAGATGGAGATGGAATTTTACGTAAACACGGATATGCATGTCTATGTCTATGTGTGTGTGCGCGACGACTCTCGCGACTACTCGTACGCACTGTCAATGTCTCATTCTCCCTACACACACAAACTTAGTACCGCCTCATTTTGTTCCTATGATAGGAATATCATAGGAGTGGGAAACAATATGAAGTGAGATAAATGGAGTACGACGTACAAGAAGAAATGTACACGCACTCACTCTGCCTCCGAGATACCCATGAGTACACGATGGAGCGCATTTGTACACGAAGAGGCAGCTTATGTACATAATAATTTGACCCTTTAATTTGTTCACTTAATAATGGACGGTCGGGGACCACACGTGAGCAGTACAAACTGCGACTTGGAAGCGGGGGCGTGTTTTTGATCCAGATTTCTTTCTTGGTACGTTAAAAAAATTGTCCATCAGTTTTCGTTTCTTTTTTCCGGGAACGGGCGTATTCTATTTAAAACCACTGCTATGGAGAGATTTTTTTTCCTCCATTGTATATATAGCCTCTTGTTTGATAGGGTTTCTCGCGTCTCGCTCTCTCACCCTCTCCATATCTAAACAAGATGACAGTGTCCACTCTATCCCTCCCCTCACCGGTGGTCACCGATCCGGCCGAATCTCGTCCGCTGCGGGAGGTGAGGAGGTGCAGTGTTGACGTTGTTGCCGTTGGCGATGGAGGAAGCCGATGCACACCGTCCTCTCTGAGCCGGCACTAGAACGGACGAAGCTCCTCTGCGCCCTTGTTCGCTGCCGTCGTGTGGGCAGATCCCGCCCGCCCGCCTAAGCGACATCTCGCCCACCTGAGATATAACTTCTTTTGGATTTCATGCTTCATTGTACTGGTCCAGCTCCCCAAGTTGCTGCATGCGGGTTTTCTTCTATGCCACTACTCCCCAGCTCCCCATGTACAGTAGCTAGGGTTCGTCGGCTGGTCCAACATCACCTATTTTTTACTATTATAGAGGAAAGGCCACTCGAAAAGTTGTCCTAGTTTTGCCTCGGTGGAGGTATACATGTTTTTTCGACAAAAAGTACATGGTGGTTGTGCGGTCATTGTCCATATGTTCCTATTGATGCTGCTAATCTAATAGTACTATCACTGGTTAAATGAAGCAATGCTCATGGTAAAGTGACGTCCCTTTTAAGTAATGCTAATATCAATCCAGAGGCGTCGATAAATGCTTTTGTCCTGCTTTTTTTCTCGGGTATCCTGGTTTAGTTCCCATCAAGATAATCATGATGCTTCTGTTTGTTGGTGTACTTTTCATTAATTCTTATTGACAATTGGGATGTCGCTGCCAAAACAAAGTAACAACACTATATCCCTTTTTTATATTTTTGCAAACAACGATGTGTATCTCCATACCTGGGCATGTCTTCCTCAATTTTACTGGAACTGCACAAAATTGGATGGCCATTGTTGTTCCACCTCACTGTCCTCTGCCATGTGGTTCTTCCTTCCTCGAGCTTTATTACCAAGAAGAAACAGACCACAGTGAGGATTTGTCGAACTTCATTGGTGCCTCACCCAAACTTGATGCCAAATGGATGATGCATCACCACGATGACCTATCGATGCTCATGGTTGCGTCTCATGGTTGCATCGGCTGGTGAAGCTGATCGATTTTCAACGAAAAACAAGCTGTTGTCCATCAGTGTTCTTTGCTTGTTACCCACAAAGACGATATCCTTCATTAGTTCACTTGGAGATGCAGTCGTCTTTCACGTTGGTGCAATTTTATCACATAATTGGCTATGAACCAAATGCTTCCTCGAAGAAGCATCGACGTTGGTACTAAGAGCATAAGTTTTGTATTGATTTCTAAGCCTTCTCACAACTTTGTCTTCAGCTCTCCTGTAATTTTATTTGTCCACCTATTAACTAAACATGTGGTCAAACTTTGATTAAAAATATGGTGTGGACTAAAAACCCGGATGGACGTAGTAGCCCTCTGTTTTTATTTACTCTGCATATTAGATTTGACTGAAGTAAAACTTTATAAAGTTTGACCAAGTTTAGGCCAAACACAACAAACCATAATTATTGAGAGAGGGCAAACTGTATATACTCTCAAACCTTTCTGATAATTGAAATTAAAATTGTTTATTTGTACACACTCTCACACCTTTCTGATAATTTGGCGCGTGTGTGGTTGTTCACTTAATGAGGGGTAGTGTACCGCACGTGAAGGACAAGAAGTGCGACCAGGACGCATGGATCGTTAGTTGATCGTAAGTAGTTTTCTTCACTGGTACGCTAAATAAAGAGTTCCGTTTCGTACTTACACAATTTAAAATGATTCTTATGGACAGAAAAAGAAAACCACTCCACTATATATTAGTAGTATACACGAGTACTATATAAGTTGGAGCCTCAGCGCTTGTTCGCTAGGGTTTGCACTCTCCACACTTTCGCCTCACTACACATATATATACACGCTGGAGGCTCAGCGTTCCTTTGCTAGGGTTTGCTATATTCGCAGTCTCTCACCCTCTTCACCGGATCTAAACAAGACTGCGTTGGTCTCTGTCTCTCTCTCTCCCCCTCATAGCTGGTGAAGTAGCCGTCCGAATCCCGTCGCACCGGGAAGGGGAGCAGGTGCAACATTCACTCTGTTGCCTTCGGCGAGGGAGGCAATCCACTGCCAGCTGCGCTGTTCTCTTTCACCCAGTGCCTGTGCGGGAGGGCCACCGACCCCTTCTTCCGCACTGTTGCACGTAGTGTGGGCAGATCCGGCCTCCTGCCACACGCCTAGCCATACCCCAACGACCCTAAGGTATAACTTTCTTTGAAACCATCATTGCTCTAGCTGCATGCGGATCTTTTTCGATTCTCTAGTCGAATCTAGGTCTTGGTTCAAAGAGGAAAGAATGGTGGGTTGGGGTGTAGCATGAATCTAGGACGTGGTTCAATGAGGAAAGGAGGGAGGGAAAGTAGTATAGACTGGCTATCTAGCCGCTTTGTTGGTCGAAAAGGGAAAAAAGGAGTAACCCAGTACACACATCTGTAACGAACCGATCTCTTTGTTGAAAAAAGAAAGAAACTGGGGGGTCGGGTAGTTTGTGCAGGACTAGATTTGCTGCCCTCACACAGGAAAAATGTTCAAAGAGAACAAATATACGTGTGGACGCACATGGTGCTGGCATGTCCCATGTCCCATACAACTATTCTGCTGTTGTTAATCTAAGAATGCCGCTGATAAATTGAAGCAATGCCACTGTTAAAAGTAAATTACATTTTTAACGAATGTTGTTTTAAGAGAATGTCTATGTTAATATGAATCAATGCAACCATTTTAGAAATGCTACTATCCTACTTTGTTTTCCATCAACATAAGTTAGATGCTTCTTTTTGTCGCCGTATGTTTCATCCTCCTTTATTGGCCAGTAATTTTTTCCTTTTTGCCTCTGTTAAAACAGGGATATCTATTCAACTTGTTGCTATAGCAAACTTAAATGTCACACCGACAACTTTGCCTGATTTTAGTGCAACTGCACAAAACGAGATTGGATTTCCTATTCGTGTTGGTAGATTCGTATTTTATCGTGTTCGTCTCATGAAAGGTCAGTACATGCCTTCACCCACATGATTGTGCAGTGTGCTTTGAGATGTTATGCTACTTGTATTGGTACTGTTTTAAATAAATGTTGAATTGAAGCTATTGTATTGCTATCTTTTCCCATTAAGTAGTGAACAAAAATGGGACCAACCCGGACATGATTGTTGCTTTGTTACAACAAACTCTGCATCAACCCCTTCATAAGTAGATAGAAGCACATGGTGTTGTTGCGCCCACTCTCCCCTGGAACTGTTTATGCTTTTTATTAATCTAATGCCGCTGGTAAAATTAAGCAATGCCACTCTCATAATTAACTACTGAATCTTAGTTGAAAACTGCAACACTTGTTAGGGATCGGCGGGAGTACCATTTCTGTTAGGGATCGGCCGGAGTACATGTTTAAGAAATGTATTGTTGAGAAAATGTCTCTATTATTATATATTAGTTACAATGTTTTACAAAGGGTACTATCCTGCTTTGTAGTTCTTTCTACATGTTTAACCAAGGTATTGTTAAGATAACGTCTCTGTTAATATGAATTAGTCGCATTGTTTTAGGAATGGTACTTTTCTGCTTTGTCGTTCTTTATACATGTTGAAACAAGGCATTGTTAAGATAATGTCTCAGTTAATATGAATGAATCACACTGATTGACAATTGCTACTTTCCTGCTTTGTTTCCCATTAAGATAATTGTTTCCCTTATACCTATTGTTGCATACAGGGATATCAAAACTTCTGCTCGGTTTTATTTCGACTTTGGTTTTAGTTGAACTACACAAAAGGAGCCAATGTGTTTAAGGCAAACTATTGCATTAGTGGGCCCAGTTGGTCTTTCCACTTTGTAGAAAGAAACAGTCACTGTTTGCGCTACATTACACAAGGAATGATTAGAAGCTTTACAGAGTATCAGTAGACGCTGGTGACATGACTAGTCTGCAGAGAGCAGGGGCAACTCAACAACACGTGGAGTGCAAAATTCACTCCACAAGGAAAGGTATGACCAATTCAGTTGCTGACATCGCATCTGTAACAAACGAGGTCAGTATCGGCCTTCATCCACATGATTGTGTTTTGTTATGTTGTGCTACTTATATTGTTATATTGTTTTGAATAAATGTTTAATTCCAGCTATTGTATTGCTATCTTTTCCTGTTAAGATAATCAAGATGATTATAGTTGTAAGCGTATGTTTAATCAACCAGTGCCACTATTATATTCATCACATTTTTTCTGTATTTATGCAGACAAGGATGCTCAGCTTGATTTTAGTGGAACTGCACGAAATGTTCAGATGGTTCGTGTACTCCATAATACTTCATCATGCACAATACATCGAATGGTTCTCTAATAATTCGTCGTCACCTTGAGCCACCGGACTATCTACTTGAATGGAGTTGCCAATGTGTTTAATGCTTTGCAACATATAAATACGAAATCCACCATGCTACTCAAGACATTGTTTGATTTCAGTGTAACTGCACAAAAAGATACGCTGGTTAATCCTGCTCCATGTGCCATTTCAATGTGCAAACTGATGACAAACCATGTCCGTCTGAATGGAGCTACCAACATCTTCAAGGCAGAAGAATTCCCACAAGTTCAAGGGAAAGAACTCTGTCCAGCAGAATACTACCTTTAAGAAGGGTAAGAAGAAAGACAAACAGAGAGATGGCTGCTTTACTTGTGGTTCAGAGGAACACTGGGCAAACAAGTGCCCAATCAAGTACAAGAAGCCAGGACAGGACTCCAAGTCTGCCAATGTCACTCTAAGCAGCAATGATGGGGCATCTGGGTATGGTAATCTGTTTACCGTACTTTCAGTTTGTCAGTCCACCGATTGGTGGGTTGACACTGGGGCCAATATTCATGTGTGTGCTGATGTGTCTTTGTTTTCTTGCAGCATATAAATAGGAAATCCACCGTGCTACACAAGACATTGTTTATTTCAGTTGAACTGGACAAAAAGATACGCTGGTTAATCCGGCTCCATGTGCCATTTCAATGTGCAAACTGATGACAAACCCTGCCCATTCCACAATCATAGGCATTACATATTTTGAATGGGAAAAGCTTGTCAAAGTTTAGTCATTGATGTTAGCAAGAAGACATTAGTTTAATATATTGGAATTGGAAAACCTTGTCAAATTTTGCTCATTGATGTTAGCCAGAAGACATGCATTTGATATTTTTGAGTGGGACGCCCTTTGCTGTGAGCAGCGTCGATCGTTTTTTCCTATTCCTGTGTTCAGTTCAGAAGTAAATATTTTCTCTGTTGAGATGCATAGTCACATGAATGTTGACTTATGTAAGGTATTTTAAGAGTTTGTTCTGAATGTTGTCTATGTAATGGCAGGCCTTGTGAGTTTGATTGCAAAGTTGAGCTTGGAATGCGGTGGCATTCGACATCACGAGATGTTCACTGTGCCTCCAGAGAATAATGCTTCATATTGTTTTGCATGTTGATCTAATGCCAGTGATTTGCATGTTAAGAAGATCATCCTCTTCTGTTGTTTCTGTGCTTAAGAAGTTCATCGTCTTATGTTTCATTCATAGCCTATACGACAACTCGGGTAGGTTAGAGGTGAAACCATATGATCTTCTGACCAACTCATCATCTTAGGCAGTGATTGGATCATCGTTTTCCAACCAAAGCCGCTTGTAAATAAAGGTAGATGGTCTTGGGCGAAGCGCTTGGTTGGTCGATTTCGACTAGTAAAATATACACTAGTCTCTCAAATTACACGCGTAACTCATCGGTTTTCCTTACAGGCCTCGGGCCCTCGGTTTCATTACACATGTATTTTACGCGTTATTTCCGGTGACGAGTAAATTACACTTGTATCTTAATACTAGTGTGAAACAATCGAGAGCTCCCAAGCGCGGCCTTACTGTTTCATGCCCGTCTCAGTCTCTCGAAGGTGCTCATAGGTGTCCGATGATCCTGGCTTCCTGAATAAGCAGCGGGCGTTGTATTAGACCATCCATAGGGCCCGCGAGGCCCTCTCCGTCATCCTTCGAGCTGTTGCGCTTGCCGTGGCACCGCCACCTTGCGTTGTCAACATGGTCAACAAACATGAGGAATCGGGAGATGACTTTACTTGGAGAGGATGACACTAGGGACCCACCAGGGCCATAGCCGTACATACGCACGTTCCTCCTTATTATATACAACTATTGTTTTTTGCTTCCTCCTGGTTTCCTCACATCACGGTCCCACACCATCAGCAACCTATATAGTCTATAAAGGAGAGAATTGCACAAGGAGCGGCCGACAGTTGGGACCCACTAGCTCGAGCAGTATTTGTTTTTTTAGGTGTAAGCAGAGTTTTTCTTGAGTGATGTTTTTGTTGTTGTTCAGAGGAGCATGGTATCAACTGGGCGGGTTGTGGCCCGTCTAGCCCAGGCTATTATTTTATGTCGACCAAATATCCAGCCCAGAGATTATTTTTCAAGGTGAAAATGGCTAGCCCACCTATACTTTTTTTATGGAATACCCAACCCAGGTCAACTTGTTATTCTCCGCCCCGCTGGGCTGTAAATCTTTCCTATGAGGGATGCATTAGGCCTAACAAGAAAATGGGCTTTAAGAAACAATAAATGGGACGTAATTATAAAAACTAGGCCGTAAATATACAAAAACGCACCAAACAGGTAATTACTTTCAAAAATATTATTTTTTGAATTTGGAAATTTTAATTTCACTACTTATCGCGCGCGCAATACTTCTTTAGATTTTTACCTAGTACAAATTAATTTTGAAATTATATTTAATCTGACTCGAAATGTCGGGATAAAAATATTTCGGATCCCATCAAAATGCGGGATTTTTGGTTGAATTCTGTTTTGAGAGGTTGGTTGAAATTATTAATCGTTGTCCTGGCTAGAAAATGGGATGTAATTTTAACAGACTGTAAATGGGTTGTAGTAAATTTCATTAGAATTCAAAAATGGTTTGTACATTATTACAAATTACAAATGGGCTATATGGTCTCTGCCACAGATGTGATGCTCACTTGTGGGCCTACTATTTTTTTGAGAATTATAGTCAGTGACGCGTACGGAAAGCTTGTGGGCCTACTAAGGTGTACGGAAGGCTTTGTAAACTTATAGTCAAGACACGATTCTAGCAGCAGTGGCCGTTGGATGTCCATCCAACGGCTCTAGTGCTTCTTTAATCTTGGATATTCTTTCTTCAGCAGCCCAAACACCGCCGGCGGTACCGCCTGCTACCGCCTCCCGTGGCCAGTTGTGCTGCAGCGCAGGCTTCACCAGCCCACCCTACTCCCAAACGCCGTCCAGGCCATTCCTCTACTCACCAACACCTCATGTTCTTCTCCGGCGACGGCAGCCGAACTAGTGAACCCTCGTACTCCCCTCCATGTGGGCATCCACTGCTGTGTCTTCGCCAGCTCTATGTCATTCCCTTCTTAATACAGTACTCGCCATTGTTCACTATGTTGTTTCTCTCGGCGCGTCATGGTCAACTTTGTCAACAAACGACTGCCATCAGATGAGGCATGTACATGGATTGGCTGACAGTAGGGACCCACATGGCCCATGGCCGCACGCAGCAAGTGCCCCCGTATTATGCGAAAACAAATAATTTCTCCCCCTGACAGGTTTGACCCACCAGCTACATCTTCCCATGCAAGGAAGTGCTTCCTTTATTACGCAGAAATAAAAAGTTTCCTCTCCCTGACAGCTGGGACCCAGCAGCTTTATTATGATCCTTTTCGTGAAAATATAGAGTGTACCGAAGATGCTAAATTGTTTTCTTTTTATTCTAACTCAAAAAAGAAGAAATTAAAGAAACCAGAAAACATCTTCACACACAAGGAAGTGCCACCTTATTATGCGAAAAAAATTGATTCCCCTACTAGCTGGGACCCACCTGATTTGGAGGCTGACTTGTGGGCCTACTAAGTTAACGCGTACGCAGGGCTTTGTCAACTTAGTCAATAAACAACTCTAGCTGCACTGACCGTTGGATGTTAATCCAACGGCCAAGCTGCGTCTTCAACCTCTGGTCTTGTTGCTCCAGCCGTCCAGACCTGCGCCCGCCATACCGCCTGCTCCAGCCTCCCGTGGCCGGTTGTGCTGCTGCGCAGGCCTAACCGCCCGACCATACTAGTACTAGAGGCCTTCCCTCTACTCACCCACACCCCCTGTTATTCTCCGGCGACGGCAGGCTTACACCGCAGCCGAACCAGTGAACCCTCGTACTCCCCTCCTTGTGGGCATCCACCTACCTCGTCTTCCCTGGCTTAGCGTCATTCCCTTCCTAGGCCTCGCCGTTGTCCATTGCCTAGGTGCTGTCCGCACAACGTGGTCAATGTGGTCAACAAACAATAGCCATAAGAAGAGTAGTGTACGCGATGAGGCTGATAGATGGACCCACCAGCTACATCTTCGCACGCAAGGAAGTGCCTCCATATTAGGCACGAAAAAAATGAATCCTCCCCCTGACAGCTCGGACCCACCATCAATAACTTTGCATGCAAGGAAGTGCCTCCTTATCCTCCCTGACAGCCGGGACCCACCTGGTCGACGCGTACGTAGCATTGTCATTCTGGTTGCGAACATGTATGTACATACTGGTCGATCGGTCTCTCTGCAATGATGAACCGTGGCCGAGTAAGCAGCCAGATGCCATGTACGCGTAGTAGTAGAGCCCCCGATGGAGCAGTTCAGGTAGTCCAGTCAAAACCATGTACACATACGTATAGCCAAATGCCAAAAAATACCGCCACGTACATACATACGGGCGGGGTCTCGAACATGTACTCGCGCATACGTACGGCCAGGGCTCGTGTACATGGAGAGGCAATGGACGATAGCAACGGCGTCCTGTTCATCGGAAGCCAACCGGCTGGGTCGGAACGGAGAAACTGCGTCGTGTTCATCGAAAGGCAATGGAATACGTCGTGTTCATCAGGAGCCAACCGACTTGGACGGAACAGCTGAAACAAGGTCTGGCGTATCGCAGAACGGAGGAAACGAGCCTTCTGTTCGACCGCGTATGGTAGAAACGGGGTCCTGTTCATCGAGAAGGGTCTGGCGTACCGCAAAATGAAGGAAACAAACTTGTGTTCGACAGCGTACGGTCGAAACGGGGTCCTGTTGATCGGGAGGGGTGTGGCATACCGCAAAATGGAGGAAACAGACTTGTGTTGGAGTGCCTACGGTCGGAATGGGGTCTTGTTCATCGTGAGGGGTGTGGCGTACCGCAAAATGGGACTCCATGGGCTACTGTTCATCCACGATTGACTAACTCTAGCCTCCACCTGCTACTGTTCATCCACCGTCGACTTCCTCCAGCCTCCACCAGCTACTGTTCATCCACGGGGTTCTGTTCATCCAGCCTCCACCGGCTACTGTTCATCCAGCCCTCCACGGGGTCATGTTCATCCAGCCTCCACCGGCTACTGTTTAACCAGCCCTCCACGGGGTCCTGTTCAACCAGCCCTCCACGTATGGGGTCCCTCCACCGGCTACTGTTCATCCACCCCACCTCCTCGATCGGGGTCCTGTTCATCCAGCGGCAACGACCTCTACTACCATGGGATCCTATTCATCCAACCCCCACTGGGAACTATTCATCAAGAGGCAGCTTCGATCGGCTCCAGTTACCAGTAGTAGCGAACGAATCACTCGGGTTCAGTTAACAGCAAGGGATGGATCGAGGTTCAGTTACATAGCTAGTGAAATCGCTCGGGTTCAGTTAGAGCCCAACGCCTCGCTCGGGTTCAGTTAGAGCGACGCGCCTCGCACACACGCGCGTACATGTATGAGAGAAACGCGCAAACCTCCATGCATCGCTCGGCCCTGACCACCCACCATAACGGGGAACTCCCCGAAGTTTTCCTCACCCTCGCTTCTACCACGATTTTTTCCATCATGGGTGGCCCAAAGAATGTCATGCAGGTGCGTCTCCGGCCCGTCCAGGATGAAAAGCCCATTTTCTGTCATGATTTTTTGTCATAGAAGTAGGTGCCCACCACATCTATGATGATACAGGCTTTGTCACAATTATCGTCATAGAAGTGTCATAAGCATGACAGGAAAAAAAATCGTTCAGCCCAAAATGTCACCAATGTGTCTTTTTTGTAGTGGTGCTTTATTATGCACCATATGTCTTTGAGCTGATTATGACCAAACACGTGGCATGGAGAGCAACTGGAACATCGGCGGTGGCGGCAAGCATCGGGCGTGGACCGATTCGACAGTTCTGGAAGTTCGTATGCGAGGAAAGTGGCGAGGGAGAGAGAGGAACAAGGGGAGAGGGATGGGGTTTATGGGCGATGACATGGTTGCTAGTCGGAGTCCACCCGAGTGGCGGCGTCATGAGCTTCTATTCGGTGGCCTAGCGGTTGGGAGGTGCTGCGCGATCTAGGAAATGATGATGGGGGTCGAGGGGTTTTTATAAAGGGGCTCGATAGGCTTGGCTATGGGGTGTGGGCATCACGCACGTCATGGCGATGTGGGGTGTAGCGTTTGTGGCGCGCGGGTCGTGGAACTCACCTGACTAACGCCATTTTCACATTAATATGGGGAATGCTTCACGTTCAAAAATGCATTGTAGTAAGCATGGCTTACCAACAACTATTTTGGTAGCTTGTCGAAGCTCCTCCTTGGCCGCCTAATGGTAGCTAGAACTACGTCGGTATTTCCTCGGAGAGGGAGGGATGATGTAGCACAGCGACGGTAGAGTATTTCCCTCAGTTATGAAACCAAGGTATCGAACTAGTAGGAAGATCAAGCAACACAAAGTAAACAGCTCCTGCACATAAATAACAACACCTCGCAACCCGACGTGTTAAAGGGGTTGTCAGTCCCTTTCGGGTAACGGCGCCTCAAGATAGGCAAGCGGACGTGAGATAAATTGTAGTGGATTGAAATAATATATCGCAAATAAATAAAGTGCACCAAGGTATTTTTGTATTTTTTGGTTTAATAGATCTGAATAAAAATACAAAGGAAAAGTAGATCGCAAGGCAAATATATGAGAAATAAGACCCGGGGGCCGTAGGTTTCACTAGTGGCTTCTCTCGAGAAAAATAGCAAACGGTGGGTAAACAAATTACTGTTGGGCAATTGATAGAACTTCAAATAATTATGACGATATCCAGGCAGTGATCATTACATAGGCATCACGTCCAAGATTAGTAGACCGACTCCTGCTTGCATCTACTACTATTACTCCACACATCGACAGCTATCCAGCATGCACCTAGTGTATTATGTTCATGGAAAACGGAGTAATGCAATAAGAATGATGACATGATGTAGACAAGATCTGTTTATCTATATGGCGGTAGATATAGATCTTGTCTTTTTATCCTTAGTAGCAACGATACATACGTGTCGGTTCTCTTTTTGTCACTGGGATCGAGCACCGTAAGATCGAACCCACTACCGGGCACCTCTTCCCATTGCAAGATAAATAGATCAAGTTGGCCAAACAAAACCCAAATATCGTAGAAGAAATACGATGCTATAAGAGATCATGCATATAAGAGATCAAAGAAACTCAAATAACTTTCATGGATATAAAAAGATATGACTGATCATAAACTCGAAGTTCATCAGATCCCAGCAAACACATCGCAAAATGAGATACATCATATGGATCTCCAAGAGACCATTGTATTGAGAATCCAGCGAGAGAGAGAGAGGAAGCCGTCTAGCTACTAACTGCGGACCCGAAGGTCTACAAGAGACTACTCACGCCTCATCGGAGAGGCACCAATGGAAGTGGTGAACCCCTCCATGATGGTGTCTAGATTGGATCTGGTGATTCTGGACTCTGCGGCGGCTGGATGAATATTTCGACGCTTTTTCTAGGGTTTCTGGAATATTTTGGTATTTATAGAGCAACGAGGCGGTTCGGGGGGCACCCGAGGTGGGCACAACCCACCAGGCCGTGCCTTGGCCTCCTGGCGCGCCCTGGTGGGTTGTGCCCCCCTCGGGGCACCCCCCAGGTGCAACTAGGGCCCATTGCCTTTCTTCTGGCCCACAAAAAATCATCGTGGAGTTTCATGGCATTTGGACTCCATTTGATATTGATTTCCTGCGATGTAAAAACCATGGAAAAAATAGCAACTGGCACTTGGCACTATGTCAATAGGTTAGTACCAAAAAATGATATAAAATGACTATAAAATGATTATAAAACATCCAAGATTGATAATAAAACAACATGGAACAATCAGAAATTATAGATACGTTGGAGACGTATCAGCATCCCCAAGCTTAACTCCTACTCGTCCTCGAGTAGGTAAGTGATAAAAACAAAAAAATTGATGTGGAGTGTTGTTCATCAAGTCATATCATATTCTTTTCTTTATAGCATGGACATTTGGACTTTTATGTGATTAAAAGCAATGGTCTAGTTTTGACATAATAATTTAGATACTCAAGCATATGAACAAGCAACCATGCCTTTCAAAATATCAACACTAAAATAAGTTATCCCTAGCCCATCGTGCTAAAACATTGATCCATTCATGAAACACACTCGAATATTAACTACACCCAATACTTGAGCACGATCATATTGCCTCCTAGTTGGTGCTTTTTATGAGAGAAGATGGAGACTCAAATTTCAAAATAAAAATTGATAAAGTAAAAGAAAGGCCCTTCGCAGAGGGAAGTAGGGATTTGTAGAGGTGCCAGAGCTCAAAGCGAAAATTAGAGATAAAAACATTTTGGGAGGTGTATCCATCCCACCAACGAAAACGACTCAGAGCTACGAACACTTTCCATGCTAGATATGCCATAGGCGGTTCCCAAACAGAAAATAAAGTTTATTCCTTTTTCCACCATTCTTTCACTTTCCATGGCTAACCGTATCCACGGGTGCCCTCCATACCAACACTTTCCAAGGAATTTATTATTTGACAACATAAAGTAAATATTTTGTTTGTATTTCGGGACTGGGCATCCCTAAGACCTTTGCCTTACTCTCGTGCAATGACAAGTGAATAAACACTCATCTTGAGAATAACACATCTAGCATGGAAAATATTAGCCACCCGTTATCGTTCTGCGAACGAAACAAACACACAAAAGAGAAGTTTATTTTTGAAAATTAGAGATGACACATGCAAATTTTCTTTTAACGGCAAAAGAATACAACATATAGGTAGATATAGTGGACTCATGTGGCAAAACTGGTTTAAAGGATTTTGGATGCACAAGTAGAGGTCATACTTAGTGCAAAATGAAGGCTAGCAAAAGATTGGGAAGCGACCAAACAAGAAACGAATAATCTCATATGCAAGCATTAAGCATAATTAACACTGAATAATGCACCACAAGTAGGATATGATTTTCATTGCATGATTATTGACTTTCATGCATGCATAGGGAATCACAAACCTTAACACCAATATTCTTACTAGAGCACAATTACTCACCAATATAACTCACATATCAGATCATCATATCTCAAAACTATTACTAAGAATCAAGTTTATTTTGTCCAATGATCTTCATGACATTTTTATTTCTTTTATCCTTCTTGGCTATCTATCATTTTGGTACTAATTTTCATGTGTTGCTCTTCATAAGCTCAAACAAATATAAGTGAAGATCATGAGCATAACAAATTTTCTTTATCTCAAAATTATTTAAGTGAAGAAAGAGAGAATTTATTGAAATTTTTTACTAACTCTCAAATAAATCTAAGTGAAGCAAGAGAGCATTTCTTCAAAAATAACAAAGCACACCGTGCTGAAAAAGATATAAGTGAAGAACTAGAGCAAGTCCTAGCTCATAAAAGATTTAAGTGAAGCATAGAGAGCAATTCTAACAAGTAATGATATAATATTGGATCTCTCAAATAGGTGTGTAAAACAAGGATTGATGACTTGAAACACAAAATAAAACAAGCAAAGAAACATATCATACAAGATGCTCCAAGTAAAACACATATCATGTGACGAATAAAAATATAGCCTCGAGTAAAATACCGATAGTTGTTGGAAGAAAGCGGGGATGCCACTCGGGGGCATCCCCAAGCTTAGTTGGTTGCTCATCCTTGAATAATAGCTTGGGATGCTGGGGCATCACCAAGCTTAGGCTCTTACATACTTCCTTCATCCATCGTAAGATAACCCAAAACTTGAAAACTTCAATCACACAAAACTCAACAAAACCTTCGTGAGATCCGTTAGTGTAAGTAATAAATCACTACTATAAGTGATGTATAAAACCAATTCATATTTTGTTTTTGTATTTTATCTACTGTATTCCAACTTTTATCTGGCAAAAACTCATCAAAGAAAACCATAGAGCCATCAAAATAAGCACACAACACAAAGAAAACAGAATCTGTCAAAACAGAACAGTCTGTAGCAATCTGATTTAAACGAATACTTCTGGAACTCCAAAAATTCTAAAAAAATAGGACGACCATGGAAATTTGTATATTAATCTTATGCAAAAAGAAATAGGGCAAAAGCTCTTTCTTAATAAAAATGAGAATTAATTTTGTGAGCACAAAGTTTCTGTCTTTTTCAGCAAGATCAAAAAACTATCACCCAAGAAGATCCTATCGGTTCTACTTGGCACAAACACTAATTAAAACATAAAAAAACAATCATAACAGTAGCATAATTGTGCTAACACTCAAGAATACAAAGAAAAAAAACAAAAATAAATTTTATTCATTGGGTTGCCTCCCAACAAGCGCTATAGTTTTACGCCCTTAGCTAGGCATAAAGCAAGGATCTAAGTTTTGTCATCTTTCTTCTTCTTAATTTTCTTAGGGGTATTTTTATCAGGAGGTTTTGTAAACACAGCATAAAAAATATTATCCATGGAAAATTTAGCATTCCTTAGTTGATTTTCATCATAACCCCTTTGATTTCCCACTACAATCCAAGAATACTGTTGATTAACATTATTAAAAACTTGTTGGATTATATCTAGAACGGGGACCTCCTTTTTAAGATTCTCATCAAAGATCTTATTATCCCCAAGAAAATGGCTTAGAGCATAGTCACTATTGTAAAGAATTTCATCTATCACAGGTTTTTCATGATTCATACCATAAAAGTCAAAGATTTCCCTAGCTTCCCGAATTATGTAGTCAAACTCATTCATGAGAACAAGAGTGGCCAAATTTTTTGCTCTAGGATTCTTTATTTCGGGAAGCTCAAAAAACAATCTTTGCAAAGTAGGATGAGTGCGGATAAATTTGCTTTCAGTTTCAGAACTAGTGCTAAAATAGCATCCGCATAAGATCTAGTAGTTTTAAGTATAGGAGCATCATCAAGACTTAGATTCCCAACACAATTGAAAAATTCTTGGATACGTTCTTTTCCCATAGCGTTCCCTTGCCCCAAGATAAAAGTTTTAGCATCCAGATTGCCTGTACATCCAATCTTAGGAGTCAGGCCATCATCTGTTGGTGCCATACCGAAATCACTCATGATTGCAAGCAAAGGATAGATCTGACCAGAAAACGGCGAACGGAAAAAGAGGGGGGAATAAAACGACAAATCTTTATGAAGTGGGGGAGAGGAAAACGAGAGGCAAATGGCAAAGAATGTAAATTGCAAGGAGATGAGATTTGTGATTAGGAACCTGGTTATGATGAAGAACTTCCCCGGCAATGGCGCCAGAAATTCTCCTTGATGGTAGCTAGAATTACATCGGTATTTTCCCCGAGAGGGAGGGATGATGTAGCACAGCGACGATAGAGTATTTCCCTCAGTTATGAAACCAAGGTATCGAACCAGTAGGAAGATCAAGAAACACAACGTAGACAGCTCCTGCACACAAATAACAACACCTCGCAACCCAACGTGTTAAAGGGGTTCAGCAGAGCCTGCTGCTGCTGCCGAGCGGCCTCATCCTTGGTGGCCTGATCCTTTACCACCTCCTGGGCCTTCTCAATATCGGCCTACTTCAGGATGAGCTCTCAATTGCGGTCCTCCAGCTTACCCTGGGCAGCCCTCAGTTCATCCCGGGCCTCGCCAAACCAGACCTGCGTCTGAGCGACGCGCGCCTCAAAATCCGCCTCCGCCTTATCCACCGCTGCCATCCTAGATTTCACTTTGTCTTGGCAGGCACAGTGGAGCGCTTGGAGCTTCTGGAAGTTGGCGCTCATGGCTTGGAGGAGCTGCTCTTCTTGGGGACCGCTGCTGCTGGCACTCGGTTCATCGACAACCTGGAGCCCAGCAGTGGCGAGCGCCTCATCATCGAAGTCCTCCCCCTCGGCAGGCGCTCTGGCCTCTACCATTCCTGGGAGGTGAACGAACAAGTCGTCGCCCACCTTCAGGTACTTGTCCGGCGCGGGGGCTGCAGAGGAGGAGGGTTGGTCGTTGGCCACCTCCTCCTCGGCGGGCTGCTTGGCGGCCTCCTCGGCAGCGGCCTTGTCGGCCTCCCCGGTAGGCCCCTTGCCGCCCCCTCGGCAACGGACTTGGCGGCTTCCCCAGCCGCGGTCCTGGCGGCCTCGGCCTTTGCGTCCTTGGCAACCTTCTCGATGACGGTGTCGATGTCCTCCTGGTCCATCGAGGGAGGATCTGGAAGCTCGAAGAGGAGGATGAAACAAGGCCAAAGTTGAGGCTCAGAGCGAAGAAAAGAGAGACCATCGCAAGGCAAAGATGACCGGAGACGAAAGGCAGGCAGCTTACCCGTGCCATGCCGCGGAGAAGTCTTTCCCTCCCTGCCCACGTCCATTGACGGGACGGAGCCACCGGCGCCCGTGCTTGTCCCCTCCTCCTCCACGCGCGTGGGGTTGGCGGTGTTCACCCTTGCCGGGGACGCCCCTCCGGGCGACGTGGTCGATGGGAGCGGCATGTCGGGGGTGGTCGTCAGCGGCTCCTCCTGCTGCCGCTCTCCTCCTGCAAAACCTGGCAAGGTCAGCACCAAAAATCCCTGCCCCAGCACCTGCCAATGAGGAGTGAGTAATGAACTCACGCTGGGGGCTGAAGCGGGCGCTGCGTTGAGGGCTGGGGTCCGGGCTGATCTCCACCACCGTCGGCATGCGTGGAGTGCTCGCTGAAGGCTTGTCGCCCGTCGAAGCCTTGGCCCTCTTTGTTGCCCTCTAGGCCAGCGTCTCCGTGTCCCTGCAAAGATGAGATCATGTCAAGAAACATAGCACAAGTTGAAGGTCAAAGATAATGAAGGGCGAGGTGCTTACTCCTCCTCCTCCTCTGGTCTCCTCTTCCTCTTCGGGCTGAAGGACCCGAGGTCGAAATCGGCCTCCGAGTCGCTGTCCGAAGGGGAAGGAGAAGGGGATGGGGTCCTGCGCCGCTTGGACGAGGAAGAGGCGGCGGACGCTGCCTTCTTCTTCGCTACCGCGGCCCTCGTCTGGCGCTCGGGCTGCGCCTGGGCCTGTTGTCGTTGCGTGGTCTTGCCGGGTCGGACCGGCTTGCCGGAGCTAGCCCGCCGCAGGACACGTTTTCTCCCCGAGGCCGGGGGGTCATCTGCCTCGGTCTCCTCTTCGGCCGACTCCTCGGCCGCGTCTTCGACAAGGGGGGCCTGGCGCCGGCGCCGCTGGCTTCCCCGGCAGACTCCACCCATTCGGCGAGCTCTTTCTCCTCTGCGGCCGTGTCAGCCTCGTCCTCCATGGTGCCGATGCTGCTGGCCTCCATGGGGAGTGCCGCCTCTTACGCCCTGGCGGCGATGTACGCCAGCTCTTCCCGAGTGGTGTCGCGGACAAGCAGTGGCTCGTCGCAAATATACTTCTTCGACAGGTTGTCGAAGAATGCCTGCACCCGCTCCGCCTCCGGCTCGGCCCAGGTCGGATCAAGGCCATGCGCGTTGAAGTCCAGCATCATGGCGATGATGGCGGTCTGGCGAGAGTTGTTGCTTATCGGGGCCACTCATGCTGGCAACCCAAACAGAGACCCGCCGGCCTTGACGGCCTTGTCGGCCTTCTCGGCCTTGCCAGTCCTCTTGACCCTGCCGGCTTCGTCCACCTTGAGCTGAAAAAGCCTCTGGCAGAGGTGGGTGTGCTGCAGTATCGTGAAGTTGTGTTTCAGGCCAGGGCGGAGCCTCATAACGTCAGCCGCGTTCCTGAAGTCCCAGCTGGCCTCCCCTTGTTGTGCAGTGGGGTGATCCGGCGGCGGATGAAGTCCGCCCCAATCATCTCAAGAGTGAGCCCGACCAAGGTGAGGCGGTGGATCCTAGTGGTGGCGACCGTGAGCTTCTTGTCGTCGGCGTCGACATCGCTCCAGTCCTTGCTGCGAACCGGCGGTTTCCGACGGACCCGACAGAACTCCTGCGGATCTGCCTCCTCAATCCAGCACCACCGTCCCCGCCACTCTTCCCACCTCTCCTTCTGGGCACCCTTCGGGTACGTACCCCTCTCCTGGGTCCTCGGGATCCAGGTGATGCACCCAGAGACGGCGCCCCCTGGCTGGATGCGAGGATAGAAGTAATGCCGGAAGAGCGCCGTGTTGGGATGCACTCCGGCAAAGCCCTCGCAGAGGTGGGCGAAGAAAGCCATGCATGCCATGGCGTTCGGCGTGAAATCTAGAAGATGGAAGCCGTAGGTGTGCATGACGTCATTGAAGAAATCAGAGAAAGGGGGCAGAGTCCGCAGGAGAAGTAATCGGCGAAGAAGGGGTACCACTTTGGACCAGCCTTGGCGCAGGAGGCGGGGATGACACGCTTGGCCGGATGCCCCGACGTCTCCCTTCCCCACAGGGGCTTGAACATGTCCCTGAGAGTGAGCACGTTGACCGTCGAGGGGAAGAAGGTGTGTTGCGTCCGAAGCACCACCAACTCGCTCTGCAGCGCCTCCTTCTCCACGGCGGCCTTGGCCGCTCCCTTGCCCTTGCCTGTCTTGGGCGCCATGGCGGCTAAGAGGGGATGAGGGATCAAGGGCAATGGGGGCGCAGCGGCAACAAGCAGAGGCAAGAGCTTCGACTTGCACTTGAGGAAGAAGAAGAGGGGAACGGCGGTTCCGAGATTGGAAAAGGCACAGAGGGTAAATGAGCAGCGCCCCTGCGGTTTTCCCTTTTTATGGGGAAGACGCGGGCCGCCTCTTTACCATTTACCATGATGTGACGCAAGCGGGCAGCAACCGCCCCACGCATGACCCCCACGTCATGCACTCAATGCGCATCGTGGGGAAGAGCAACTGGCGAAGGGATTACCACAGTCGAGACTCTACCACGCGGGCCCGCGCACCGTTCTGGGCATGGCCCAACAACGCTCTGCGCTTATGTGTGGCCCAGGCCCGGGGGCTCCTGTCGATGTACAAAAGTAGGAGCCTTTTGTTCCCCTTTACTTGTGCACGAGCAGTTGTAGCCACACCTGCGGCCACGCTTGGAGGGGCAGAGGAAGCAAGATACAAGACCACCACAGCAGCACTGACGCCAGAGGCGCGAAGAGCAAAGGGACAAGGTGGGCTCGCCCCGGCAAGAACCTTGCCGGGGCGGCCCGCGTGGCCTCGGCAAGGGCCTTGCCAGGGCAACTTATCCAACACCAGCAAGGCCGCCACCCTTGAGCTTGAGAGTTCTAACACCATCGACAACATTGGAACCAAGGCCTTCAGTCTTCACAAAGATCTGCATGACACCACGCAGGCGCCTCCCGAGCCTTGGTTCCAATGTTTTTTATAGTCAAAAAAACATTGGAACCAAGGCTCGAGAGGCGCCTGCGTGGTGGCATGCAGATCTTTGTGAAGACTGAAGGCCTGCAAGATTAGGTGAGAACCAGAAGACGAAGGCCCCCAGCAAGAACTTTGCCGGGGACGCCCACAAGACCCCGGAAAGATCCTTGCCGGGGCCCCGGCAAGACCCTTTCCGGGGACATCTACGGGGCCACAACCAGGCCCGCACTTACCCAGGTTTCGCTGCCCCATGGCCGTTCCGACGCAGCAGCCAGCCTACCAACTAGGCACGCACCTACGTGGCAGCATGCAGCTTCTAGGCCAACCAGGCAAGCACCTGCGTGGTGGCATGCAGATCTTCGTGAAGACCCTGCCACCGCACCAGCGCAGCAGCCAGCCAGCCAGCGTGGCGCTGCATGCCTCGTTAGCTTGGACGCGCGTCGAAGCAAGGCAAGGTGGCGACAGACGAGACAAGCATCCTTGCCGTCCCTGATAAAGCAAGAGGACACATAAGCGGCACATTAAAAGCGTTTGTCCTATGATGTCAGGAGATAAACTTGTACACTGTGCAAACTTTCCACCTCCTGTGTGCCACTGTGGCGACCCTTTTGACATATAAAAGGAGGCCCGAGGCGTACTGAGGAAGGATTCAGACTTTTTGGGGCTAGGCATGCACCGCAGCTAGTTCAAGAGCTCAAGAACACCCAAATATACACCAAAGCAGGACTAGGGTATTACGCATCACTTGCGGCCCAAACCTGGATAAAATTCCCCCGCGTTGATCTCCTAAACCCGCTCTTTCCCAACCCCGTGCCCCGCCAACCGAAGTAGGGATTCCCTGTGATCCCATAGGTGTCGTTCTTGAACCCCGACAAAGAGACTACTCACGCATCATCGGAGAGGCACCAATGGAAGTGGTGAACCCCTCTGTGATGGTGTCTAGATTGGATCTGGTGGTTCTCGACTCTGCAGCGGCTGGATGAATATTTCGACGCTTGTTCTAGGGTTTCTGGAATATTGTGGTATTTATAGAGCAAAGAGGCGGTCCGGGGGCACCCGAGGTGGGCACAACCCACCAGGGCGCGCCTGGGCCTCCTGGCGCGCCCTGGTGGGTTGTGCCCCCCTCGGGGCAACCCCCAGGTGCAACCAGGGCCCATTGCCTTTCTTCTGGCCCATAAAAAATCATCGTGGAGTTTTGTGGCATTTGGACTCCGTTTGATATTGATTTCCTGTGATGTAAAAAACATGGAAAAAATAGCAACTGGCACTTGGCACTATGTCAATAGGTTAGTATCAAAAAATGATATAAAATGACTATAAAATGATTGTAAAACATCCAAGATTGATAATAAAATAGCCTAGAACAATCAAAAATTATAGATACGTTGGAGGCGTATCACCGCCCTCTCCTGAGTGGCGGCCTCCTTGCAGTCCACCTTCAGCTTTTTTAGCTCGGTGGCATCCTTGGCACTAGAGGCCTTCAAAGCTTTGCTTGCCGAGGTCGCGCTCTTCAGATACTCCTCAATCTCGGCGATCCGCTTCTCGGACGCCACCCGAGTCCTGTGCTCCACGGCAAGCTCCTCTGTGCTTTTAAGCGCTACAACCTTCTATTGATCGGCTTCTCGGCAAACTTTCTCCAGCTCGGCCCTCAGGGTAGCAAGATCTTTTTCAAACACTATAGAAACATCCATTGCATTCAGATTGGTAGATAAAGCTATTCACTATAAAAAATGATGAATGGTGGCTGAGCCACAAATACTATGTCAGCTATATGATCATGCAAAGAAATATGACAATGATGATGTGTGTCATAAAAATGGAACGGTGGAAGTTGCATGGCAATATATCTCGGAATGGCTAAGGAAATTCCATAATAGGTAGGTATGGTGGCTATTTTGAGGAAGATATAAGGAGGCTTAAGTGTGATAGAGCGTATCATATCACGGGGTATGGATGCACCGGCGAAGTTGCACCACATCTCAAGGTGAGAAAAAGGGCAATGCATGGTACCGAAGAGGCTAGCAAATTGCGGAAAGGTGAGAGTGCGTATAATCCATGGACTCACATTAGTCATAAAGAACTCACATACATATTGAAAAATCTTATTAGCCCACGAAGCAAAGTACTACTACGCATGCCCCTAGGGAGGTAGATTGGTAGGAAAAGACAATCGCTCATCCCCGACCGTCACTCATAAGGAAGACAATCAATAATAAATCATGCTCCAAGTTCATAGCATAACGGGAGACTATATGTGCATGCTTTGGGAATCACAAACCTTAACAGCAATATTATTACTAAACCACAATTACTCACTAGCACAACCCACATATTACCACCTTTATATCGCAAAACTATTGCAAGGGATCAAACTTATCATATTCAGTGATCTACATGAAAGTTTTTATTATATCCCTCTTGAATAACTATCATATTAGGACCAAATTCACAACGTCTACTAATTTCCATTAATATTATCAACTCTCAAAAAGATATAAGTGAAGCACTAGAGAAACTGCCTAGCTCAAAAGATACAAGTGAAGCACATAGAATATTCTAACAAATGACGAATATTGTGCGTTCCTCTCAAAAAGGTGTGTTCAGCAAAGATGATTGTGGCAAACTAAAAAGAAAACAAAGCAAAGACTCATATAATATATGCCGCTTCAAGCAAAACTCATATCATGTGATGAATAAAAATATAGCTCCAAGTAATATTATCGATAGTTGGTAGAAGAAAGAGGGGATGCCTTCCGGGGCATCCCCAAGCTTAGATGCTTGGGAGTCCTTGAATATTACCTTGGTGTGCCTCGGGCATCCCCAAGCTTAGGCTCTTGTCACTCCTTATTCCATCATCCATCGTGATCTCACTCAAAACTTGAAAACTTCAGCACACAAAACTCAACAAAAAACTCATGAGATCTATTAGTATAACAAAACAAATCACCACTTCAGGTACTGTTGTAAACCCATTCATATTTTATTATTACATTATACCTACGTTATTCTAAGTTCACCATGGCTTATACCCCCGATACAATCCATAGATTCATCAAAACAAGCAAACAACGCAACGAAAACAGAATCTGTCAAAAACAGAACAGTCTGTAATGATTCGAACAATGACCAAACTTATGTAACTCCAAAAATTCTGAAAATGGGGCAATTTGTATACCAATTATGTGTGAGAAATTCATAATTTTATCACGCTCCAGCAAATTTTAACAATTCTTCTACTGGACGCAAAAGTTTCTGTTTTTTTCACAGAATCAAAGTAACTATCATCCAAATCATCCCAAAGGCTTTACTTGGCACAAACACTAATTAAAACACAAAAACACAACCTTAATAGTAGAATAATTGTGTGCACACCAAAAAATAGAAAAAGAACTGGAAAAAATAAGATAGCTATTGGGTTGCCTCCCAACAAGCGCTATTGTTTTTACGCCCTTAGCTAGGCGAAATGATAGGTTCAAGTGTTGTCATCCTTCAAATTAAAACCCATAGGTGGCCCTCACAATAGATTCATATGGTGGCTTATTTCTCTTTCTTGGGAAGTGTTCCATACCCTTCTTTAACTAAAATTGAAATTTTATATTCCCTTCTTTCATATCAATAATTGCACATATGGTTCGTAAGAAAGGTCTACCAAGGATTATGGGCAAGACAGATTGCAATCAATATCAAGCACAATGAAATCAATGGGCACATAATTCCTATTTGCAAGAATAAGAACATCATTTATTCTACCAAAGGTTTCTTAATAGTGGAATCCGCTAAGTGCAAATTAAGAGAACATTCATCCATATTAGTAAAAACCATCACATCACCTAAAGATTTTGGTATTGTGGAAACGCTACCACCCAAATCACATAAAGCATTGCACTCATAATTTTTATTTTTCACTTTAATGGTATGTTTCCACTCATCATATAATTTCCTAGGTATTGAAACCTCCAATTCTATCTTTTCTTCTAAAGCCTTCATCATCGCTTCTAGAATATGTTTAGTAAAAGCCTTATTTTGTTCATAAGCATTGGGTGAATTTAGAATGGATTGCAACAAGGAAATACACTCAATTTAAGAGCAACTATCATAATTAAAGTCCTTGAAATCCAAAATAGTGGACACATCGCTATTTAAAGTTTTGACCTCTGCAAACCCACTTTTATCAATTTTTTCATTAAGATTTTCACCCTCCGAACAATGGGGACGCCTTCTAACTAAAGTTGACTCTTCTTCAGTCCCTTTTTCATCAAGTTTAATATCACTAAACAAATATTCAATTGGTCCAATCATTTTAATATCTTCATCATGACTGCGATAAAACCGGGCGGAATCGCTTTTTCTAAGAATTCTCGCTTAGCCCTCAACCTAGCGATTCTTTCTTTACTTTCATCCATAGAGACATAAAGAGATTTAATGGATACATTAATATCAAGCTTGGGTGGCAAAATTTTAGATTTTTTTTCACATCATGAACAATTTTATCCATGCTCCTAGACATATCATCAAGTTTACTCAATTTTTTCTTCTATCGTAGTATTGAAATCCTTTTGAGAATTAATAAATTCTTTAATATTACTCTCAAGATCAGAGGTCAGCCTATTATTACTATTATTATTATCATTATTATAAGAATTACCATAGGAATTTCCATGATTATTAGAGGAATTTCCAGGAAACGACCTAGGATTAAAATTACCTCTATAAGAGTTACTATTGAAATTATTTCGTGAGACAAAACTCACATCTACGGGATCATTATTTTTCTCAATCAAAGTGGAAAATGGCACATCATTATGATCAATATGATCACTTCTACTAGCAACCATTTTCATAAGTGCATCTATTTTATCACTCAAAGTACTAATTTCTTCAACATAATTCACTTTTTTACTACTAGGACTTCTTTCAGTATGCCATTGTGAATAATTTGCCATAATATTATCAAGAAATTTGGTAGCTTCCCCTAATGTGATTTCCATAAAGGCACCTCCCGCGGCGGAATCTAAAAGATTTCTAGAAACAAAGTACAACCCCGCATAAATTTTTTGTATGATCATCCAAACGTAAACCATGAGTAGGGCAATTTCTTATCATTAATTCCATCCTCTCCCAAGATTGGGCAACATGTTCATGCTCAATTTGCTTAAAATTCATAATTTTATTTCTAAGAGAAATAATTTTCATGGGAGGGAAATACTTGGCAATAAAAGAATCCTTACAATTATCCCAAGAATCAATACTACTTCGTGGCAAGGATGAAAACCAAGTTTTAGCACGACCTTGTAGTGAGAATGGAAATAATTTTAATTTGACAATACCATTATCCACATCTTTTTTCTTTTGCGTATCACACAATTCAACGAAATTGTTAAGATGGGATGCGTCATCTTCATTAGGACTACCGGAAAATTGTTCTTTCATAACAAGATTTAGCAAAGCAGCATTAATATCACAAGACTCCGCACTAGTGGTGGGAGGAGCAATCAGAGTACTAATAAAATAATTATTATTAGTATTTGAAAATCCACACAAATTTGTATTTTCTTGATACATCACGACAAAGCAAGCAAACAAGTAAAAAGGCAAATGGAAAATATTTTTGTGTTTTTGTGAAAATGTTTTAGAAGTGGGGGAGATGAAAACGAGAGGCAAATGGCAAATAAAGTAAATGCAAGGAGATGAAATTTTATGCAATGGTACTTGATAGATGTGGATGATGTCTCCCCGGCAACGGCACAAGAAATTCTTCCTGCTACTTGTGAGTTGCGTTGGGATTTCGCCGAAGAGGAGAGGATGATGCGGTATAGTAGAGATAAGTATTTCCCCCATTTAAGAACCAAGGTTATCAATCCAGTAGGACAACCAAGCAACACCTCGTTAGCAGTACCTACACACAAAATAACAAATACTTGCACCCAACGCAAACAAGGGGTTGTCAATTCCTTGGTGGTTAATTGCAAGGATCAAATCTCCTACTGATAGATAGATAAATAAATCACAAAATAAAATAAAGTAAAGTAAATTGCAACAAGATATTTTTGGATTTTAATATATGATATAAATAGATCCAGGGGCCATAGTTTTCACTAGAGACTTCTCTCTTGAACATAGCATACGGTGGGTAAACAAATTACTGTTGGGCAATTGATAGAAAAGCGAATAATCATGACAATATCCAAGGCAATGATCATGTATATAGGCGTCATGTCCGAGACAAATAGACCGACTCCTGCCTGCATCTACTACTATTACTCCACACATCGACCGCTATCCAACATGCATCTAGAGTATTAAGTTCATAAAGAATGGAGTAACGCCTTAAGCAAGATGATATGATGTAGACAAAGTAAACTCAAGCAATATGAATAAACCCCACTGTTTTATCCTTAATGGCAACAATAAAAATATGTGTCTTGTCCCCTTCTATCACTGGGATATAGATCACCGCAAGATTGAACCCATCACAAAGCACCTCTCCCATTGCAAGATAAATAAATCTAGTTGGCCATACCAAATCAATAGATCGAAGAGAAATACAAAGCTATAATAATCATGCATAAAAGAGTTCAAAGAAGACTCAAATAATATTCATGGATAATCTGATCATAAACTCACAATTCATCGAATCACAACAAACACACGGAAAAAAGATTACATCAAATAGATCTCAAAGAACATCAAGGAGAACATTGTATTGAAGATCAAAGAGAGGGAAGAAGCCATATAGCTACTAGCTATGGACCCGTAGGTCTGTGGTAAACTACTCACACATCATCAGAGGGGTAGCAAGGTTGATGTAGAAGCCCTCCATGATCGATTCCCCCTCTGCCAGAGTGCCGGAAAAGGCCTCCAGATGGGATGTCACAAGAACAGAAACTTGCGGCGGTGGAAAAAGTGTTTTGGGTGGCTCTTTGTTGGTTTCCCGATTTTAGAGAATTTATATAGGCAGAATTAGGTCAAATAGAGCAAAGGTGGGTCCACAAGGAACCAGGCAGTGCCCTGGTGGCTTGTCGCCACCTCCTTCGCCTTCTGAATTCCTCCCGGAGCTTCTAGGGTCTCTTATGTTCAGGAAAAAATCATCAAAAAACTTCGTGGCATTTGGACTTCTTTTGGTATTGATTTCCCGGAAAACCAAAAACAAGCAAAAAACAACACTTGGCACTAAGTTAATAGGTTAGTCCCAAAAAATTATATATAGTGACATATAATTGCATATAAAACATCCAAGATTGATACTATAATAGCATGGAACAATAAAAAAAATATAGATACTGTTGGGGATATAACTATTGGGTATGACCCGCCCAGGAGGAGTCGGGTCATACCACTGGCGACTTAAAGATGAAGATGGCAGGTCATGAAGGAAGCCTATTGAAGGCCCACGACCCAAAGGCGACTTGAGGCCCAAGAGGATGAACCGCCATATGTGTAACTTGTTTTGTAAGGCAAGCTTAGTTAGTCACCGAGCTGGACACGTTGTGTATGAGCCGACCGGGACTCTGTAAGCCGCCGGGCTTCAAGCTGTGTATATAAAGGGGTGACCCGGCGGTGGGTTAGGGCAAGAAACAACAAGTCGAGAACTAGGTCAAGCGTATTCGCTCCCTGGTAATCGAAACCCAAGAAATACAACCTAAAGCAGGAGTAGGCTTTTACCTCGTTGAGAGGGGCCGAACCTGGGTAAACTCTCTGTGTCCTTTGTCCCGTTTAACCCCTTCAAGCTAACTACGTTGCGATGGCTCCACACCTAAGTTCTTTTGCTAGGGCATCTGCCGTGTTAAGTCCACGACAGTTGGCGCCCACCGTGGGGCCAGCGCACGGTGGTTTCGAGTTCCTGAAGGGCAACTTCGTAGGGATCAAGGGATACGCCATGGGCCGGATGATCAAGAGTCGCTGCGGCAAGCGCTACATCGACGATGCTGGCTGGGGTCCCGATGCCGGCTCAACTGAGTACGGGTATCGGGTCCCCTTTGGCGGAATCCACGTCTTCATCGGCAAGATCAGTGAGTCGGGCCGTGAGCCGGACACCTGCACCGACATCATCGAGATGGCTCAGCGTGCACGACCTGCCAAAGTTCAAGATGCCGTGAAGCATGTCTTCATTGGTTTCACCCATGGGGCGGAATTTGAAGAAGGATCTGTGTCTAGTGGTGAGACGGCCATCTACTCTAATGGTGAGTCGTCAACCGGTGAGACCAGTTCAATGTATCAACTGCAAGACGGCCGACTTGGGGGCTGTTCCGATGGTGACAGTATTCTGGCCCCTATGAGCCGCCGAACAGGGTTGCGATCTTCATGGCCGGTACACAACCAGTGCTTGATTCGATGACCGCCGCATCTATGACCTCTAGCTCAACGGCTGCGGCGACAGCTGGGGCAAGCAATTCTGTGCGCCCGCCGGCTCAGGTTCTGACCGAGCTGTTGGATGCTTTGGCAACATTGATGGGAGCGGAGGTAACCCCGGAAACTCAGGAGTAGCATAAGGTCAATGTTGCAAGGCTACGAGATGAGATAGCTCAAGCCAAGGGGGAACTCGCAGCTGAGAACGCTAGGATGGCCATGGAACGAGCTGCTTTGGACGCTCAGGCACAACGGATTCAGGCAGAGTCATTCCGACTCACCTTAGATCAGAATGCTTCAAACGCTATCATGAGAAGGAGGCACTAGAGTCGCTTACCTCTGGAGTACAATGCGAGAAACCTTTTGAACACACCTGGGGTAGGGACCAGTGACCCGCCTGTGGTGAACTGGGCTGGTGACACACCGGTGACAGGAGCACCGGTTCAGCCACGAGCTGCTGACCCGCCCCGCTTGACTCCGCCACAGCATGCTCTGACACCGTCGGGTCATTATTCCAGTCCTCTGGATAACATGATTGTTGCGGCGACACGATTGGCAGCTCTCCTGGTGGAAGGCGAGTCTCTAGCCGCGGTGGAAATGCGGAGGGCCAGAGAACTTCTTCAGACAGTAGTGGCTCAACAGGCGGCTTATTCATACATCCGCGACCAGATTCATTTGACTCCACGTCCCAGTCGGAGCTATAGCAGGCATATTGAGTCGCCGGTGGTTTCAAGCAGTAAGCAGCACCGTAGGCATGACCCGGCACGTGCAGATAACAATGCTCGGGTTTTGGTGGATCAAAGCAGGGCGCGTCGAGAGGCTGAGCTGGCGGCTCCACAACGATCTCCGGTTTACCCATCGGTGTCCATAGGGGATGGAGTGACCTCTAGAACCCTTGGTGTACCGTGCCTAGTACCGGCTTTGCGTAATGAGCATCTGCCCAAGGATTTTAAGGGACCTCGCAAGGTGCCTAATTACACGGTGGATCAGCCCCCTAAGGCTTGGATTGAAAGCTATGAGATGACCATGGAGATGCTGGACATCAGTGATGCTGCATGTGCTAAATATTTCACCATGATGTTGGATGGCCGGCTCGTAACTGGTTGAAGGGGTTGCCCGCCAATTCCATTGGATCGTGGGAGAAATTGAAGTCCTGTTTCATTCGGAATTTTAAGGATACATGCAAACAGCCCATGTCGATTCTCAACTTAGACACTTGCGTCCAGGGCGAAGGCGAGTCAACGACCCATTGGGTGCGCCGGATCTCAACCATTATTCACTCCTCAGACAGTATTAACATCGGCTCAGCTGTCCTCATGTTAGAGAAAAACTGTCATTTCCTTCCCCTCAAACAGAAGCTGGGGCGGCTCAAGCGCCACTATAATGATATGGGGGAGCTCATGGCAGCTCTCGTCAAATACGCCAACTCGGATAATACCAAGGATCCAGAATATGATGAGGAGAAGGCTGGAAAGGAGAAGAATAATAGCAATGGAAAGGGGCAACAACCCAATATGGCGGGTCAAGGTAATAATAGTAAGTGCAAGGCGAACGGCGGTTCAGACTTTGTGGACCAATGCTCAGACGTCGTAAGGCGAAGCCATTCGTACCCCGGATTGGCAGGCCAAGGTTCAATATTGAGGCGGTGATGAATCAGCCTTGCCCAAAGCATAGCACCCCGGATAAGCCGTCTACCCATATGTGGAAAGATTGCTTCATCATGAAGGACTACCGAAATTCTAGTTTTCATCAGGACCATAATGGCCCGCACGGCGGGTCAGGATCCGGCTCACAGGGGCACAACTTTGGAGGTAGCAGTTCAAATTCTGGATTCAAGGGCCAAGGCAGTCAAGGTGGTTTTAACCAGCAGTCTAACCGAAGCAATTAGCAGCAGCAATCTGGTTATTAGAGCAACCCTAAACAACTGAATAGTGGTCAATATCATGTGTTCACCACCAGTTTATGCAAGCGAGATCAAAAGATTCATCAGCGAGCAGTGCATGCGGTTGAGCCGGCGGTTCCTCGATACTTGCGATGGTCTGAGCAGCCTATTGTATGGAGCCGTGAGGATCACCCGCCCCGGGTTGACAATCCGGGTTAGCTGGCTTTGGAGGTAGCTCCTCAGGTTGGAGGATACAAATTTACAAAGGCTCTCATGGACGGAGGTAGCAGTATCAATATCCTTTATTATGATACTTTTCGCTGCATGAAATTGACTGATAAAGATCTTAAGTCGTCTTCTGCCGTTTTTCATGGAGTGGTGCTTGCACTAGTGCAGGATGCTGCTAACGCGACACTACAATCAGAGACCCTTCGAGAAACTGTGTGCGATGCCATAATCGCAAACGGTGTTGTATGAAAACCATCAGAACTGTGTAAAATGTTTGTGATGACGGATGCATCAAACACGGTTTAGGTTTTAGTTGTGCGTGCGATGAAGGGCATACGGTTCAATTCAATGAACTGTTTGCGATGAGGAGGAACAAAAGAAACGGGCAGCCAGATGGAGGCGTGTGCGATACACAGCATACGGTTCACTCGGATGAACCGTTTGTGATTAGGCAACACAAAAGAAACGGTCTGCCAGATCAAAGGTGTGTGCGATATACGGCATGCAGTTCACTCGGATGAACTGTTTGTGTTGAGACATGAGAACAGAAACGGTTCAACTTAACAAGATGTGTGTGATACGCGGCAAACAGGTGTGTAATCAGAAATGTGTCTGAAGACCGATAAGAACACAGACGGTTGCTGCTAATAAGACGTGTGTGTTGTGAGCAAACGATTGCTGGTATACAATTGTGAGTGATTGATGAAAACATCACCGACGGGTTCCATTGTTTAGTCCATGTGCGATGTGATTTTCTTTGTCCGCACACCATCTACGCTCTGTCTACAGAGCATCAACATATATACTTAAAAAGACAGCATTGCATAACCAAATTAAGCATACAATTACACAAGTGACTACACACATAACATTTGCACACACCAAAGTAAGCAATTACATGCATACTAAAGTAGGAGAAACGAGGATCTAATCATCTACTTATTGTTGCGACGACGCTTGCCATTGCTCTGCTTCCGGCTGGATCCTGGCCGTTTTGGGGAAGGAGGGACTTCCTCATGTCAACGATCCACCGGTACATGTCGTAGCTCGTGTACGCCTCCTTGGCCGCGTACACGACATGAGCTTTGTCGAGTTTCTCCATCCAGGACGAGTGCCGGGCACGCTTGTCCTTGTTACAAGGTTCAAATTCCAGAGTTATATGGCTCAAATTCGAAGATTACAAGGTTCAAAGTGATATTAGAAATGAAATTCAGCTCATCAGCTGCAAACGCTCGCGCTGATGTGCTGAACATGGATATCAGAGAGGTTCAAACTAATATCACCGCTTCTAAGTCTGGCTTCGAAACCTCACAATTTTTGCAAAGGGGTCAGCCGCTGAGAAGTCATGTATGGGGTTGACCCGATGACTTCCGATTACTCTGTCATATGAAGTTCCAAAATGAAATTCAACATTTTTGGAGCCTACTCCATTCTGCCGCAGGTGCTAACGCTGATTAACAGACCATTCATTTTTGCGAAATAAATGTAGGGCAAACCTCATTTCCTTCAGCACCCTTGCTCTGAGAACAAAGAACCTGGCGAATATAATCTCCGGTAAGGTCCCTCGGTAGGAGTTCAAAGTAATTTCTGAGAGATGCAGATCTAGGCATTCGACGTGATTGTTATATTGTATCACATTATCCACCACTAGGCCAAACACATCTCTTGTCACTGGCCACTCCGGTGGTGACAGCCACCACTTCTCCATGGAGAGTCTTATCCATTGGGATTTCTCCCCAGGTTTGGCGATTGAATCTCAGGTATGTGACAAGTTCCAATCTACGGTGCATTTTTCACCGGCCAACCCTAGATCTGCCAAGGAATTCTTCCTCGTGGTTTCATTCTCCTTGGCTTCGTTCCCGTTGATAGAAGAATCTGTGGCTCTAGCCTTACAATCTTGTATTGGAGGAATCAGTTCGGGGTTTAGGGTTTTGAGGCTAAGTGATCATCGTTTTCGGTTTTCTGTGGCTTCCAACAGAGTTGGTAATTTCATCTATGGGCTTAAGGATCGGATTTGGCCAGATTTCATTTGTCATTTTCACCTCTTCCGTGGTGATCTTTCATATCTTGATCACTCGGATAAGAGCTGGCATGTGGATGAGCATCTTCCTGAGGTGAGGCTACAACCAATTGCTATACGATCTAAATGGCTTCGGGATCAGCAGCTGATGATAAATTCTCATTCTTCAAAGCTGCCAGCGACGAGCTTGCATACCTCGTCGGCCGCCGAGAGTATTCCGTTTGGAAAGTTCAACTTCCCTATTATTTCGGATCCTGATTTGCCTATTCGGTTGGGTGATTTTGTTATCAATCAGAAGGATATCTTGCCTAGTGCTGGAACCTTTTTTCAGGGCCCGCGGTTCAGAGAATCTTATTGGCAGCCTATCTCGGATGAAAAGTTGTTTCACATTATGGATGGCTGGCAAGCTGGGTATTCGGATCATGAGGTTAAGACTACGGTTCAGATAAAGGATGTGCCTACACAAGAATACATCGATACTAGGCTTTCGAAATGCTTGAATTGCTCTCGGCATGGTCATTTGTTTGGTGATTGCCCCGGTAAATTTTGCCAACGATGTGTTCAATTGGTGCACCTGTGCACATGCCATGTGCCACGTTCGTTGGACGATGCATGCATATTGGGCCATACTAATTTCACATGCCGAGCCTGTCGTCGGAAAGACCACCAAGTGAACCAATGCCCTGGCCTCAAAAGATGTGGCTCGTGTGGTTTCTTAGGCCACACAGCCCATGGTAAGCAGCAGCATTGGCCCAGGTATCAATGGCAGCCCATATCCGCATATGGACCTCCTGGGTTTGCTGCCAAGGTGAATGAAATTTCTCTGATTTGTTTTCCAAAACAAAATCGAGTAAATCGTAACACACAAGGAGAAAATCGGAGGGCGGTTTGGCAAGTAAAACAGAATATCTCTCCAGGTGATGACGTGGCGACCTCTCATTGCATGTCAATACGCCACCCCCCCCCCCCGCGCACGCTTCAGCTGTCAACTTCACCGCCCGAGGGACCCAATCCTGTCCAGTCTCCCCTGTTTCCAATACTGCCTCTGCTTCTTCCAAACTTGCTCCTTCATGCCGTCCAAGAGCATTGCATCGCCGGAGATCACCTACGGCAACAAGATGGTGAACTTCCCGGTCCGGCCGTTCGCGTTCGCCCCGCTAGGGGCCAATATTGAGTGTGGGCCAGATCATCGGCTTCAGAGGAGTGTCATGGTGGTGGATGACCCGCCATTGAACCATGACAGGTATGCAATCATCTCGATCCAGCCCCTAGTTCCAGATCATCAGAAGAGATTTTGGCTAGAAGAGATTTGCCGCATCATTAGGGAAGATCTGGAATATCATATTTCAGATGAGTTTGTTTATCCGCTTGGCATTGGATGTGTGGCGTTTGAGGATATGCAAAGCCGTGATGAGGCTATTAGAGAAGGTCCGCATGCTATAGATGATGATTCCTACTTCACCCTCACACCCCATGATGAAGGGATTAATATGCGGATGCCCGCTTTTCAATATGAAGTTTGGATCATGATGCTAGCCTTTCCGATGGACTACATGAATGAACACTATGTGCACAAGGCTATTTCCAATTTTGGGAAGCTGATTGCTTGGCCTAGGCCCAATGAGAACAAAGCTAGGGTTTTGGTTAAGTGCCATATCAAGGATGTGGCGCAGGTACCTCATAGTTTGGTGGTTTCTAGGGTGGGCATGCTTCCTGGAGTGGGCCGTTCTTGGTCGGTCCCTGTTTATGTTCTTAATGGCAGAGACCTTGTGCCAGGATTGGTGGACAACGAGGATGCTCCACCTCTCCTCAATGCTTCCCCACACCCCTATGAACTACCATACTATACTCTGATGCAGCAAGCCAGGATCAATGATATGGAAGCCCAACAGGTGGCCAATGAACAACTGTGGAATGCTGCAGATCAGGCGCAAGAAGAAGTTCAGGAGAATGGATGGGCAGCATGGCCGATAATCCCACCACCTTACACTGGCTTTAGCTTCAGAACTTTCTTTGAGTATGATGGTCCCTCTCTTATGGATGGTGTGCATCAGGAACACAACATTGTCGATAATCTGTCAGATGTGTGGTCTGAATATTCCCAGGTTGAGGACTGGCTGACAACTTTATCAATGGTGTCCCATCTGCGCAGTTTGCATTTGTCAGGGCTGGTGGTGCTTCAGTCTCTATGCTGATAACTGCAGACGCTGAATTGCTGCGTTGGATCGGTAGTATGCTGAAGAAGATTTATACAGTCATTGCTACCTGCTGTGTATCCTGAAGGAGCTTTTCTGCCGCTCAATCCATTCACAGTCATGAAGGAGTAGCTCAACGTGGTCTATAAAGCTCTGATGAATTCTATCTCTCCAGAGCCAGATGTGTTTGGGATCATCTTCAGATCCTCCTTTAATGTAATCGCCATAGACAAGGACTACTTCAGCACTGATGAGGTTCTGCAGAAAGTTGAGATGCACCTTGATGGTGTTTCTTCTGCTGATGAGCAGAACATGCCAGCCACATCAATGCCATCTAGCTCTGTTGCTGATCATATTGGTTCTTTACTATCCAATGAGCATGCACATATGGATACTGTTCTGCTGCGCCGAAGTGCGCATAGTAATAAGTATGACGGGTTTAAGGTGCCGCCTGTGTCTGACAGAAAATTGGTGGTGTCCAAAGTGAAACCAAGGAAAGATCCTGTGGTGCAGTGCTCTTCTTCTGCCACCATGCCATGTGTTTCAGACAAGAAGGACAAAGTACACAGTGAGATCCCTCCCCCCACACCTATTTCTACCATACAATCTATTGGTACTAATATGTGTGGCATGCGCCCGAATCAGCTAAGCAAACAGAAACTGCTCTCATCCATGGTGGTGTAGGAGCGTGACGTCTCCAAGTCTGATGCATAAGGCGTGGAAGGTGCTGTTCTGGAACGTCCGGGGAATCAACTCCGATCAGAAGCTTTTGGCTTTGCGTAATGCAATCGATAGTAGTGGGTGCTCTGTTATTTGCCTACAAGAAACTAAGTGTGCCTCTTTTGATAAGTCTTTTGTAAGAACTTTCTGTCCTAAAAGGTTTGATAACTTTGAGGTGGTGCCCTCCCAAGGTGCCTCTGGTGTATTGATTATCTTATGGGATAGCTCGGTCTTTGTTGGCAATGTTATCTGCTCTGAATCGTTTGCTTTGGGTGTTAAATTCACTTCCTTGCAAACTGCTAAATCCTGGAATATGTTTAATGTGTACGGCCCATGTGATGGCCCCGCTAGGGCCACTTTCACCTCCTGGATGTTTGATCTAGACATACCAGATGATGAGGACTGGTTATTGTGTGGTGACTTTAACTACATCAGGGCCCCTGATAATCGAAATAAACCTAGAGGGAATGTGAATGATATGCTCACCTTCAATGATTTCATCCAATCGCAAGCTTTAGTTGAACTGCCAATCAAAGGGAGGAGGTTTACATGGAGTAACATGCAAACAGACCCACTTTTGGAGCAACTTGATTGGTTCTTCACATCGGCCAATTGGACCTCTAGCTACCCAAACACGACAGTGGGCCCCCCTCCCAAAACCGGTCTCTGACCATGTACCGTGTGTGATCTCCATTGAAACAACGGTCCCTAAAACCAAAATCTTCCGATTTGAGAACTTCTGGGTCTCACACCCTGGTTTCTTTGAAGTTGTTCAATCCACTTGGAACAAAAGTTGTTTTGCCCACAATTCGGCTGCTATGCTCTGCAAAAAAAATTAAACACTTGAGGTATGCTCTGAAGAAGTGGAGCAAAAACATCTCCAGACTGAATTTGTGCATTGACAATTCTAATTGGGCTCTGCTTGAATTGGATGGAATTGAAGACTTGAGGCCTCTCACAACACCGGAGAAAAACTTCTGTGCAATTATTAAAGAACATTTGGTGATACTCCTTGTATATAAACGGGAATATTGGAAGAAGAGGTACACTGTGCGGTGGTTTCAGTGTGGGGGGGACAACACTAAATTCTTCCACTCGGCTGCAAGTGAATGCTTCAGAAGAAATTCCATTGCCTCACTAAAACTCTCTGATGGATCTGTCATCTCTGATCATGCAGGGAAAGCACAAGAGCTCTATCAGACGTATAAAAACAGGTTGGGCAGGTCAGAACCGCATGAGATGAAGTTTGATCTCGCACGAATTATCAAAAAGATTGAAGGGCTTGAGGATTTGACAAAACCCTTTACGAATGATGAGATCGATAAAGTGGTCCAAGAAATGCCATCTGATCGTGCTCCTGGTCCGGGTGGCTTCAATGGGTGTTTTTTGAAATCTTGCTGGCACATTATAAAGCAAGATTTCTACAATCTATGTGTTGACTTCTATGATGGAATGTTAGACCTGCAAAGTCTTAATTCTGGGTTTATCACCCTGATCCCGAAAACCTATTCGCCCGAGACTGCAAATGATTACAGGCCTATCACCCTTCTCAACTGTTGCCTGAAGTTGATAACCAAGTTGCTGGCTAATCGGTTGCAGAGAATAATTCTCAAAATCATCCACAGGAACCAGTATGGATTTCTTAAAGGGAGATCGATCCAAGACTGCTTGCCCTGGGCATTCGAGTATATCCACCAATGTCAAGCTTCTGGACGCTCATGCTGTCTGCTCAAATTGGATTTTGCCAAGGCGTTTGATATGATACAGGATGAACCAATGATAGAGATCATGAGACACATGGGCTTTGACGAGAAGTGGATTGGGTGGATCAAATGTATCTTCTCCTCGGGTACTTCGTCTGTCCTGCTCAACGGAACCCTCGGGAAGCAGTTCTCCTATCTGTGTGGCGTGAGACAGGGCGATCCACTCTCGCCCCTCATTTTTGTCCTCGCTGCAGACCTGTTGCAAGCGGCGATCAACGAGGCGTGCAGGGCCGGACAACTGCTTCTACCGATACCATCGCACGATGATAACTATCGGGTAATCCAGTACGCAGACGACACGATTGTGGTGTTCCCTGCCTGCTCTAGCCAAGCTCAAGTCCTCAAGGGAATTCAGATGGATTATGCCACGTCGGTAGGCCTGAAGATTAACTTCCATAAATCAACCCTCGTTCCGATCAACTTGGATCCGGTGACGGCGTCGGAGATGGCGGCGATTTTTGGATGTGTTGTGGGGCAGATGCCTTTCACGTACTTAGGGTTGCCTATGGGGACAACCCGCCCCACGGTGACTGATCTGATGCCCATGGTCACAGCAGTGCAGAGGAAAATTCCGGCAGCGGTCTCCTTGCTTGACTATGGTTCCAAGTTGACTCTTCTAAACTCTGTAGTGACCTCACTCGCGATATACGCAATGTGCTCCATCAAGCTAAACCCCAAGATCATTGAGCATCTAGAAAAAATTCGCAGATCATGCCTGTGGTTAAAGAAAACTGATGATGGTACTAGAGGTAACTCTCTGCCGGCGTGGGACCTGGTCTGTAGACCGAAAAACAGAGGTTTAGGGATCATAAACCTCAAAATCCAAAACCAGGGGCTCCTGTTGAAACAGCTCCACAAATTTTACAACAAACAGGATGTTCCCTGGGTTCAACTAGTTTGGCGATCGTACTACAGTGGTCAAACCCCGCATGCGGCCGACCTTTGTGGATCATTTTGGTGGAAAGATCTCATGCAATTGTCTGATATTTACAGGGGGTTACCAAAGCATCTGTAGTGGCAGGTGATACGATACTCTTCTGGAAAGATGAGTGGAAAGATAACCTGTTCCAAGAAACATTCCCGAGGGCTTTTTCTTTTGCCAAGGAACCAGACATATCAGTTCAATCTTTGCTGTCCTCGGTGAGACTGAGTGATGTGTTCCACCTACCCCTCTCGGTAGAAGCCCGACTAGAAGTGACAGATCTGCAATAGATCACATCTGATGTGGCCCTGACTGAGGGAGTGGATACATGGAAATGTGTCTGGGGTGGGGATGGATTCAAAGCAACCAAATTTTATGAACATTGCTTCAGAAACATGCAGGTGGATGAGGCCTTCTGTTGGATCTGGAAATCCAAGTGCACAATGCAGTGGAAGATGTTTGCCTGGCTTCTACTAGCTGATCGATTAAACACCAGAAATATGCTGAGAAGGAGGCACTACAAAATCCAAAATGATGATTACGCATGTCTGTTATGTCAAAACCCACCGGAGGAAGACATTGCACATCTCTTCTTCAACTACCCTTTCACTCGGAGATGCTGGGATAGTATAGGAATCCAGTGGCCAGTTGGTGATTGCGGGCTCACGCTGCTACACGCTGGCAAAAACTCTTGGAGTAGGCCCATGTTCATCGAGGTATTCACGGTGGCAGCATGGGGGATTTGGAAGGAAAGGAACGACAAACACTTCAGGGGGACCCAGCCAACCTTGAGATCTTGGAAGGCCAGGTTCAAGAATGATTTTGCTTTGCTGGTCCATAGGGCCAAACAGGAGTTTGCCCCATACATCTTGTCTCTAGTTGCTGCTTTGTAAGAGTTGTGCCCCTTTGTAACCTCTACTCTCACCCCCCCCCTCTCTCACATATGTAGATGTGGACTTTGTATGTAGGCTGACTGGACTGTACTGGACTGTACTAACTCATTAACTTTTTAATATAAAGCCAGTGGGATCCTCTCCCACTGTCATCAGTTCTCAAAAAACCACTGGGCCTAATTTATCTGCAAAAGAAGAAAACGTGTTAGTGCCTACATGCAGTTTTGAACATTACTACAGGACTAGCTATTTGGTTTGCAGGATTTGTAAAATGCACTAACATGCCATCTTCGATCTGACATGATTAACATGGGAATTTGATTACATTCTACAAAAATGTAGCCTTATTCACAAGAGGTTGGAGTGGATGAAAAGTTCCCTAAGAAAACTGGTACAGATGAATCCAAAGGAGAAATGCTTATTGATTGTAACCATATGGATCAAGCAACCAATATGGGGGCGGGCATGTATGTACTGAAATCCTCCAAAAGAACCTTCAGAAATCATAGTACATTGTCATTGTAAACTTGGAAAAAGGTGCCACAATTTGAACTCCCTTATGGTTAACATTTAACAGGAAAGGAACATCACCTCGATATATAGCTTCTCCAGGCACGGAAAGCATCTCAGGAAACTGACAACTTGCTCTAGGTCGGGCCCGATAGATTCTAGTGCCAAGACCTTCACTATGCGTAGCTTCGGGGTCAAGCTTGTCGGAATCATTTTCTGAATGACAGACGAACAAACATCTTCAAAATTAGAAATAATGTTAATTTGTAGAAGGAGAGGTAGAAGGCGATTGTTGTACCTGAACGGGTGTGGATCCAATAACAAGTTCGGAGTATTTGTCAGACGAGTAGCCCACCACTGTCAATTTCGGCGCAGAAATGACATTGATTCTTGTTGGACCTTCTTGATCAACTACAAGTAATCTCTCAAGTGCAGGTGTTCCTGGATGACCATACCGTGGTCCACCTTTTGTGATGTCTTCCTGTTGCACCAGCAACACAAATAAATAGTCCGGAGAGTCATGGAGGTGATGTGGAAGGTACTCAACCCATTGATCGCCTGAAGACAAAGGTACTCGAGTGCAGTACAGCCACGGAGCAGGCGCTCCATGTCACCCTTTGAGAGGCAGACGGCGACGAGCTCGAGGTGCTTCAGTCGTGGTAGAATAAGAGCGGGTGCGTCATTAAGGGGCGGGAAATGGCAGTTCCTGAACTTGGCGACGCGCAACATGGGCGCGAGGCGGAGTGCGGACGTTGGCAGCGACTGCATATATGCCCATCATCAAAAGTGAGCTCCTCGAGCTGATCTAGGGTGGGGGATCGGAACCAGTCGTCAAGCTTGGCTCGGTCCTTGCCGTTGGAATGGAACTTGCCCATTCTAAGGCCTTTGGTTGGGCCAAGGTGACTGCCGAGGATCTTGGAGAACGCATCCAAGCTTTTGCGATAGCCATGGCAGAGCTCGTGGGTGTCGATGAGGTCGAGAGGGCTGGAGTTCCATAGGGGACGCCACCGCCGGGAAAGGAGGGTTGTCCGTGCCCCATATTTGATTGGGAGGAGGGAGATGATGACTCTCAACATATCTTCGGGGAGGCTGCTGATTAAGTCTAGGCCTGCTGGAGTCGCTTGCGGTTCTAGCTCGCCCCGCCTCCGCTTGTTGGCAGCCCCGTTCTCCACCTCCGGAGTCTCCTTGTCAGCGGCGCTTTCTGATAGAAATGGGAGTACAGGGAATATTTAGTTAAAACAGGGCAATAGAAAAGTGTATTGGTAACTAGAAGTTATTAGGTAGGAATATAGTAAGATAAGGGAATAACAATTGGTTGCTTAAATACTACACAATTCATTTGACATTGCTGGGTAAGTCAACATATGCAGATAGTTGAAAAGAAAACTTACTTCGAACAAAGTCTGGACGGATGATTTTGTCGGGGAAGTTAGCATATATCTCATGACCAGGCCCTTCTATGTGCAGTGCAATTTTAGTGCCAGCTTTCAGTACATAAAACTTTGCAATTTCATTCCAAAAGCCAGTGCCAAAATAGGAGTCACCACGTTCATCAAGTCTTACAGTAGCAACGATTGTAAATCCATGGTTTGTGCGCAGTATGACATTCGTGGAGCCTTGATGTATGTAAAGGGAAAAATTGTGCACTACATAATCTGTTGCATAGCGAGGGATGTCCTGCAGAAAATGGTAGGGTTGTTAAAGAAAATATGGTAACATGCAAATATGGGCCCAAATTGAAAGAACTGTACAACAGTTGAAATCGAAGGACAAAAGTCTATAATTAAACAGATAGGGTAAACATGATGTCATGGAAATATGAGAGTAATCGAAAGAACAATACATCATTAATTTGCCTAATATAGAAAGAAGAGGGGGAAAATCCCCTTTGACGTATATGGTGCATGTGGCACCTTTTATCCAAATGTAGCAATATTTAGAATATGTTCAGGAAAGTAGGCCATGCCAACCGATTTAGGGTGAGATTGAACATACCGCGCGCGTCCTCAAGTTATCTGGTACGATGAGATGGAATCTCTGGCGGCGGTCGCCAAGTCCTGAAGTATCGGCGCACTGTACATTCTATGAATGAAAGAAAACCCTCAAATCAGCTCGAATAAAAATGAATTCACGGCGATTTCCGCCGGGTGATTAAAGGAGGCAGATGAACTGGGATAAGAGATGAGATAATATCTCGTTAAATTAGTTACCTTGTCGTCCATGAGAAAGAACCCTTAGTACGGCAAATTCCCCAACCGAGCGGAGCTGGGTCGACCGCGAGCAGCATCGAGAAAGTCGATGGCGATAGGCGGCGGCAAGCGGAAGTGGCGAAATGCGGTGGGCTTTGCCGGCAGCCTGGCGGCGGCGGCAGGCGTCGAGCTAAGTGTTTACCGCCGCGATAGGCGGTGCCATGGCATAGACGCGGAGGAGCTTGTGCAGGTGTGAATGGGGAACGTACTGGAGGGGCCGAGGTGGGTGGCGGGCGGGGTGAGGGTTTTTGTGACGTGGGGATGGTGAGGGTTTTCTTTTTTCTTTTTGAATTGGGTGGTGAGGGTTTTCTGTCCCACAAAGAATTTTGGGGGCGACGGTTTGCTAGAGCGAACCGTGTGTGATTGATGCAGCAGGCAAAATGATAGTCATTGCACACGGTTCCAATTTTGGGAACCGTGTGTGATTGACGTACTACCTCCGTCCTGGTTTATTGGTCCCCCGTTGTAATTTTTACCAAAATTTGGCGAAATATTTAACATACTCAGACATAGATAATAAGCGTACACGTACATAAGCATAGTTCAACCATAAGTACATAGTTCAACCGTCATTAAGCATACTCAAGCGTACATAGTTCGATCCATCCCACATCTCATATCACATGCGGCCGACACGATCCTGAAGCTTCTCCAGGTACTCGGCGTACGCGCCGTGCGCCACCCTGCGAGAATACTTCTGCTTGAAGGAGCCAACGGCCCGTCCTCTTGCATGCGCAAGAACACTTAGATACGCGTCATGAATCTTGTGGTTGCAAATGGGCATCCATAGCCGTCGTTCCAGGTCCTAATACGCCTGTTATGCATTCCCGCATAAAGCTCCCTCAGGATTCGCCTCTTGTACCTCCTCTGGGCATCTTCATCCTTGCTGTCCACATCGTCAGACAACACCTATACATATAGTAAAACAAATTTGGCATCAAATCACTGATTACATGCCATGAAGTAGCATTAGGAATTTATGGCTATTTATTTATACATATTCAGAGATTATGGTTTGATTTTTAAGCACAGTCGTCTATGTACAAACCAATCTTGAAGAAAATAATGGCACAAACATATGTAGGTCATTCAAAATCAATTGTCAAGTCCTGGCTAGGAATTGTTAGCACGAACACTAACCCTAGTCGGATTACTAGCAGAAATCATTTGCACAGATGAAACAACAAATCACTTATCACCTGTACCATTCAAACAATCAATACACTACACGGATCTAACGTAACTTACTCAGATTTCATGGATTGGGAGAACATAACCACAGGATTTCTATTCCAAAAAGGGGAGGCAGGAGTAACCAGAGAAACCCTATGATCTATTAGACACATAAATGGGTATAGATTACTAACCAGGTGTCCATCGTTGTCAGAGTCGTCGCCGAAGTGGTCGTCGGAGTCGGTGTGGAACTCCGCCTCCGGCTGTGGAAGCTCGACGCCGTCGACGATATCAGGGTGCAGCGATGACTCGCCGGCGGTGACGGCAACCTCTGTCTCCATCTCCACGCCGTGCTCCAGTGCTTTAGAAGCCCCGGCGTCGCCACTCCCTCCAATGGGGCGCTTCGGCGGCATCCTCATACACTGACGGCTTTGAGGACTGAGAGCGGCGTCGAGGTTGCAAGCGGAGAGAGAGGATTGTGTGTGCGTAGCGAGGATGGGGGTGCGGCCACTCGGGCGCACCATTAATATGGAGTAGTGGGAGTGGTGGGAGAGAGGCGGGCGGCGGTCAAACCGATGGCTCGCCTCTCGGTGAGCCTGCACACCGGACTGCTGGCATGCCTACCAAAGTTTCACACAGCTACTCGCACGCCTCCTGATGACACTGCGCAGCGAGCACGCCTCCGTCAATTCACACACCTGCACGCACGCCTCCCCGTCTGCCTGCGCGGCGGACTGCTCACATGCGTCCCGTCAACTCACACCTGCTCGCACGCCACATGGGTCACACGGCGGCATGTATATTGTTTTTCTATTTGGACGATTAATGATGCCGCTTTATTGCTTAACTGAAGCATGGCACGTATCCATTGTTGGTCTAACGCTCATGGTTCGAATAAATAATCTGTTTGGGATATTGGTTCCCAATTATTAATAATCTCCCGTCTGTAATTAGATAAATATTACATAAAAACTGGTCTCAAATTTGACAAAAAAAGTACAATGACACTTTGTATTGGTGTCCATATGACAACACGATAAGTTTCATGAACTTCAAATAAGTTTTGGATGTACTAGAATTTAAAAATCAAGATTCTCAATGTTTGAAATTTGTTGCACGGGGAGTAAACATGCACCCAGTGAGACACATGTGTTTTTGCAATCCATTTAGGTGCACTGTCACGTGTGCATGTAGCTCAAATTTGATTTTTGCACATTATACCCATAGAAAATCAATCAATGTACTAAAACGTCTTAATGATCTCTGTGAATTTTTTGAAATTAAAACGTCCCTCCTTTGGTAACATGTATGTTCACCGCGGGATAATTAATTTAACATGCATCGTAGTTGCGGTGGATTCGCGGTGTGTGTGTGGGTGTGTGCGTCTGGGGGTGGCGGGTGGCTCGCAGTACACTACGAGTTGTGAGCCACCGTGTGGGTTGGCCGTTTTGTTAGGCAGGCTGGTGCCACATCAGAGTCGTGAAATCGTTATTTAAAACATTACACAACCCTTTCATACATAAATGTTTTGGCCACATGCAGTCGATGGTTGTCCTACACGACACTCGATACTCGCGTGTGACGCTTTCTGTGGGCCCGCGAGGTCGTCGTCCATCACTTTGACGAACAGCCGGCAGTGAGGTTAATTTGACCAGCAAGGTATAATCTTTTTTGTTTGTGTTATGGTGGTATATAGTACGCGTCGAAGAGGTGGGAGGGGACTAGCATATATACTATACGTATGCGTCCGTGAACAAGTACACCTCACTCAGTGTCGGGACTTTTTGGTTACCGAGGCACGTGCCACATCAAAATTGTGAAATTGGTTATTCAAACATCACACAACACCTTTTTGGGCCACATGCATATATATCCTAGCTAGGACACTCACGTGTGACGCTTCCATCTGTGGGCCCACGAGGCCATCGTCGATGCATGCATGCATGCATCACTTTGACCTACATCGGGAGAGGTTAATTAATTTCACCATCGATGAGGATTCTTTTGGGTTGTACATATATTACGGCAGGAGCATATAGTATGCGGTGAAGAGGGGGGAAGGGGACCATCATATGTAGTACGCTTGATATGAACCTCGCTCTGTGTGGGTGCATGGTTTACGGTTTTTGAGGCATGTGGCACATCAAAGTTGTGCATTTTGGGTATTCAACATATATATGTTTGGCCCACATGCAAAGCGGTGGTGGTTGTCCTCTCGCACCCACTTAAGCGGTTATCAGCGATATCGATGCTTTCCATCTGTGGGCCCGCTTGGTCCATCACTTCTTTTTGCCTGACAACAAGAGAGGTTAATTTGACTTAGGAGGGGATTATTATTTTTGCTCTGGGATGACATGCATGATACACTTTGAGCACACACATATGCATGTGTACGCATGAATCCCTCCCATCGAGTCGAAGTGGCTAGTACAACGACACCATCATGAACCGATCTCGCTCTGTGTGGGGAGCTAGTGTACGATTTTTGACACACGCGCCAGATCAATGTTGTGTATTCAAACATGCATGCACGCATCACCTCCATACATATGCATGTAGTGGTTGCCTTCGAACGATACACTCCCTCGCGTGGTTATCGGCGACAAGCCTATATATTCGTGGGCCCGCGTGGACATCCATGATCACCTTGACCAACAACAAGATAGGTTACCATGGCGGATTCTTCATTTGGTTAGTGTTATCGTAGTATAGGTCATGGTGAGATTCAGACCTAATTAAGTTTGAGCGCATATACTATGCACGCATGCATGCATATATGAATCCCCGTCGTTGGCTTGAAGTGTGGTGTAACATACATATGCATCGTCAACCTAACGACCCTCACTCAGTGTGGGGATTTCTAGTTCGAAATCACGGTGCCACATCAAAGTTTTTCATTGTTACTCAAAAACACACCTCTCCATACATATGTTTGGGCCACACGCATGTAGTGGTTGTCTTCGGGGACTAGCTACTTGCGTGATTATTGGTGAGCTAGCCCATCTCCGGGGTCGCATGGACGGACATCACTTTGACCAACAACAAGAGAGAGGTTGTACGACCAAGGTGGATTATTCTTGGTCCGTTTTATGATCCATCTTGGTGAGATATATGCCTCTCTGGCCTGCCGACTGAAAGTGTGTGGGGGGTTGCTACATCGCACTTTGCTAGGTGAACCTCGGTTGGGGGGGCATGCATTCATAGCTTAATTAGGATTCCCTTCGTGGCGACACGAGGGGGTTGGGGTGCTAGCTACTTCGCACTTTGCTAGGTGAACCTCGGTTGGGGGGGAGTTGGGCATGCTCATAGCTTAGGATTCCCTTCGTGCCGACACGAGGGGGGCTGCTAGCTACTTCGCACTTTGCTAGGTGAACCTCGGTTGGGGGGGCATGTGCATTCATAGCTTAGGATTCCCTTCGTGCCGACACGAGGGAGGGGTGGCTGCTAGCTACTTCGCACTTTGCTAGGGTGAACCTCGGTTGGGGGGGAGGGCATGCATTCATAGCTTAGCTAGGATTCCCTTCGTGCCGACACGAGGGAGGGGGCTGCTAGCTACTTCGCACTTTGCTAGGTGAACCTCGGTTGGGGGGGCATGCATTCATAGCTTAGGAATCCCTTCGTGCCGACACGAGGGAGGGGGGCTGCTAGCTCTACTTCACACTTTGCTAGGTGAACCTCGGTTGGGGGGCATGCATTCATAGCTTAGGATTCCCTTCGTGCCGACACGAGGGAGGGGGGCTGCTAGCTACTTCGCACTTTGCTACGGTGAACCTCGGTTGGGGGGGCATGCATTCATATATAGCTTAGGATTCCCTTCGTGCCGACACGAGGGAGGAGGGGGGCTGCTAGCTACTTCGCACTTTGCTAGGTGAACCTCGGTTGAGGGGGAGGGGGCATGCATTCATATATAGCTTAGGATTCCCTTCGTGCCGACACGAGGGAGGAGGGGGGCTGCTAGCTACTTCGCACTTTGCTAGGTGAACCTCGGTTGAGGGGGAGGGGGCATGCATTCATAGCTTAGGATTCCCTTCGTGCCGACATGAGAGGGTAGGAGCAAGCAATACCGTGCGCTTTGCGAGAGAGGTGCCACATCGAAGTTGCATTTGGTATTTGAAAATCAAACCACCCTTTTGATACATAAATTTGGTCCACATGCAAGTGTGTTCGTGTTCTGACCCTCTCCCGCGTCATTTTTCGCCAAATTTATGAACATTAGAAAAGTCGGATGATGCAACAGACACGGTTCACTCAAACTAACCGTGTGCCACGCCGGTGCACCTGTCATGCACACATCCGCAGAGTACATTGGGCTCCACGAGGCTCCCCCTCTCAAAAATATCTGCCCGCTTTGAGGGTTTTTCTGTTTCATAACACACGGTTGTTAACTCCGGACCGTGTGCGATGTTTCTTGTTCCCAATCCCGCCTGCATCGAAAATATCTGCCCGCCTCGAGGGTTTTTCTTTTTCATAACACACGGTTGTTATCTCCGGACCGTGTGCGATGCACTATCATCAAAATTTTCAATAGCCCGGCATTTCACTTCCGCGTTTGACTCTCGTGTAGTAAAAATTTCAGTACTCGCGTCATTTCCTCAAACACCCTGCGCCCCCCTCCACACACACACACACACACACACCAAAACCTCCTCGGGCGTGCGCGCGCGCACACACACACACACACCCTCCCTTGCTCGAAACCCTAGCAAAGTCCCCGCCGCCGCCGCAAGGCCTCCATTGTCAACATCTGTCGGTTTGCACGTGCAGCTTATCCACCGATCTCCATACCCAGGCCGCCCTGAGTTTCTTAGATGACGCCTGCCAAACACCCCGTTTCCCACAGATCCCCATCCCCCACTCCAGAGCGTCGCAGCCTAAGCCTGGCTACGCTTCTCGTGGAGCTCGAGGAGCAACTGGCCCAAAAGAGGTGTATAGCGGTCTCTTCGCCCGACATCGCCGAGGAAGCTGACGGCCATTACTAGCGGCAGGCACTCAAGCAGCAGGCTAGAGTATGCGGGCATGTCTCGTCCACCGGCTACGACATCGAGGTCATCGACAGCGACGCCCTGAGGCGGGCTGTGTCATAGGTTAAGTGGCCCACCCCCAACCCCTCGGGTTCAACCACCGTCAATCTCATCCATGGCCCCGCCGCTGATCTCGTCTGGCTCGCTATCAACAATTTGTCATTCTACATCGCCATCGAGCCCCTTTTTTCATTTCTGAAGGACACGTTCTGCGACGCTGGCTTGGGATCCACAGCTTCCAAGTCAGACCTCATCGACGGCGACCACGAGGAGGGCACCCTCTCTGGCTCTTCCAAGGGGAAAGAGCCCATATGCTCTTCCAAGGGGAAAGCACCCGTCTGCGACATCAGGGAGGGCACCCTATAGTCCTGCTCTTCAATGGGGAAGGAGCCCATCTGCGACAACATGGAGCACATCCAGGGTCCGTGCTCTTCCCACGGGAACGAGCCCATCTGTGACAAGTGAGGAAACCCATGATTTGTTTATTTCAGTTGTTCACAATGTGATGCTCTATATGTGCAATTATTTACTGTGCAGTACATTTCATCAATCCAGTTTTAAACATACCGATAGGAATGCATATATTTGCTTGCTGTTAAGCCTGTTATAGCTAGCATATGCCTCTTTTAAAGTTTTTTGATTGTTCGGTTGTTTGTAGTTAGCATATGTTCAGTTTCAAATGCTATCTTTGGTTGTTCGTAGTATGCCTTGTTTATTCCAGTTATTCACAACGTGATGTTCTATATGTGCAAGTATGAACTGTGCAGTTCAATTTCATCAGTACCAGTTTCAACAATACCACTATGAATGACTACATTTGGTTGCTGCATCTTGTAGTTAACACGCCTTTCCATTTTTATTTAACCATAACCAGTGTACTTAGACCGGCACAATACCAGTTTGAATGACCATGTTTGCTTGTTGTTAAATGTTAGGCCTGTTGCAGTTAGCACACCTTTCCACTTGTTTTGCTTTACTAGCGTGCTTAAACCTGCACACTGAAGCTATCTTTTGGAGATTATTTTGTCTGCCATGTGTAATTTTGGTTGATGTTTAGCCTGTTGTGCTTAACATGCTTCTTGATGTACCTACACAGGACAATTTTGGGAACGACTGCTGTTTTCCATCGAGGTTAGTTTCATCCCATGGCTTATATCTGCTCACTGTTCAGGATATCCGTAGCTGGTACCATATAGGCCGGCGGCTGATAAGGGACTAATCGGTGAATCGGACTTTTAACTGAATATATCTGCAACCCATTTTTCCTTAGGTTAACTAGGGCCATATGTAATATATCTGAGGCTACATAGCAACATGCACTGTACTTAATGTCTAAATATGCAATCCTAGGCTACATAGCAACAAGGAAGAGTGTTACATTAATGTTCTAATGATGTCTAGATATACGTAGAAGAGCAGCAGCAGCAACAGCAACAACACAACCCTGTTTGGATACTCAACTTAGCTAGAGGTTAGAGTTAGTTTCTAGCTCATTACTAACCCTGAACTAACTCCATCCAAAGAGTTGTTTGGATGGCAGGGTTAGATTGACAATAAATGCACTAGGAGAACTAGCTCCAATTAGCACCTCTTGGGTTGGATACTAGTTTTTTTGGGTGGGTTATAGATGCAACTAGCTCAAACTAGCCCTCATGTTTAGATATACTTTAGGGCTATTTGAGCCCGAACTAGCTCAAACTAACTGTAACCCGTGGATACAGCAGCAGATAATTTTTAAGAATGAACTAAACTCCTTCCGGCCCATAATATAAGATGTTAATTCATCTAATATGTGAGTATATTGGATGTTATAAGATACTCCCTCCGTTCCTAAATATTTGTCTTTTTAGAGATTTCAAATGGACTACCACATACGGATGTATATAGACATATTATAAAAGAGTGTTGTACTACATCATTGTGCAATTGCTGTTTAGCTTCTAATATTAACTTGGTGCTTTTAGGTACATATGTCATTGGTAAAGATCCGCGTTTCGACCCTTTCTGCGTATGGGGCAATGAGATATCGATGAACCAGCATCAAGTGAGGAAGCTGATAAAGATTGTTAGTAAAATGGGTCCAAAGATGGCAATTAAACTATTTGTTTACACTTTATCCAAGACAACAGCGAACTGCAGGATGGTAAGTAAGAACTCTGCAGCCTTCTTTTTACTGCCCATAATGAGTTGTGTTAGATGACAATGTCTGAAATCTTATTCCTTTGCAGTGGTTGCCAAAGCAGTTTACTCAAGATTACCTCTCAAACTACATGATTGGTGGGCATGCAAAGGTTAAAGTATTTCTACCAGAACACGATGATTATCTAGATGTTTTCATGAAGACCGTGAAGGATGGGCGGTCGGCCATCACAAGGGGTTGGACTAGAGTCGTGCGTGCCTTCTGCATGGAGGAGGGCACAATATGGGCATTCCGCTTCACCTTGTTCAGCAACCAGAATATATTTCGCCTCTTTCTTTACCGTCTTTAATAGTACAAGTATACAACTGTGGTTCATCATTCTTTATTTGGTTCTTATGTAATTCTTCAACATATGTACCTATGAATCGAATAATGCATTGGTTGTTTGAACCTGATGGATATGAATAAAGTTGTAGCATACATTCAAAATCAAATCCAAATCCGGTACAATTTGGAAAAGCAGCAATTAAATTACGGTGCAATTACGCTCTCCAGGTTGTTACGGCACACACGGTTGGTAAAACACAAACGTTTGCGATATGCACCATAATCCGAGATGGTTCACAGAGAGGAAACATGTGCAAGCATGCACACAGTTGCCGTTTGCAAAGCGTGTGCGATGTCAGACAATATCACAAATGGTGCGGGCAAACTAAACGTTTGTGTTAGTTGCCTTATCGTACACGATTCGCAACCATGAACCGTTTCTCATGAAGTATGCATCGTAAACGTTGCACCACAGAATAGCGTTGCGATCGTTGTCGTGTACGACGATGTTACGACGGTCCAACGTTTCGTAATCCTGTCCGACACTCGTACGACAATTAGCTAATCTTCTTAACGGTGAACCGTTTGTGATGGGCCGTGCATCATACACGTTCTATAATAGTGAACCGTTTGTGATGGGCCGCGCATCGTAAACGTAGCACCATAGAATACCGACTGCGATGGCAATGCGAGCAGAAACGAGTAGAAGTACTGTAGGGGCCATATCCCCGACGGTTTCTGGGTCATGTGGGAAGGACCCCCCCTATTGCCCACACTCACTTGGCGACGGTTCCAAATGCCGTCGCGGAAAGGGGTTTTAAACCATTTGTTTAGGACCGACGTGCACCAGTGCTGGTAAGTCGGCGTATCCAGTGGGTAAGATAACGTTGGAGGTGTATTTTGGTGATGAGCATGATTACAGGGCTGAAAAGTTAACCTTTGAGGTTGTTAAGATCAGGAGCCCTTATCACGCCCTGTTTGGACGGCCGGCTTACGCCAAATTTATGGCACGGCCTTGTTATGTCTATCTGCAGCTCAAGATGCCGGGTCATAAGGGCACCATCACGGTGCACGGTAACAGGAAGATAGCCTTGGAATGTGAAGGAGACGCTGCTTGTGCTAAGTTTGTTTGTGCAACAGAGGAGTTGAAGTTTTACAAAGATAATGTTGACCCGGCAGATATGACTCCTTTGAAGACCAACTACAGAGCATGACCCTCTGTTGAAGTTTAAGTCGGCAGATGACACTAAGCCGGTTGACTTTGTTCCTGGCGACTCATCTAACACTACAAAAAAAGATACATCCGTGACATTTTGGGCCGAACAAATTTTTTTCTGTCATACTTATGACACTTCTATGACGATAATTGTGACAAAACCCGGTATCATCATAGATGTGGTGGGCTCCTACTTCTATGACAAAAAATCATGACAGAAAATGGGCTTTTCGTCCTGGGCGGGCCGGAGACGCAGCTGCATGACATTCTTTGGGTCGTCCATGACAGAAAAAAACGTGGTAGAAGTGAGGGCGAGGAAAATATCGGGGTGTTCCCGGTTACGGTGGGTGGTCGGGGCCGAGCGATGCACGTTTCGCTCGTACACGCATGCGCGTGGGTGCGAGGCATTGGGCTCTAACTGAACCCAAGCGAGGCGTTGGGCTCTAACTGAACCCGAGCGATTGCACTGCAGGCTACACGTTACTAAACCTGAGCGATCGATCGATGGCTGTTAACTGAACCCGATCGAGTGATTCCTTCACTACTGCTGCTAACTAAAGCCGATCGATCCTGCCTCTGGATGAACAGTGAGCATTGCTGGGGGTTTGGATGAACAGTTCCCGGTGGGGGTGGATGAACAGGACCCCGTGGTGTTGCCTCTGGATGAACAGGACCACAATCGATCGAGCCGGTTGGGGCTGGATGAACATGACCCCGTGGAGGGCTGGATGAACAGGACCACCCCGTGGAGGGCTGGATGAACAGTAGACGGTGGAGGGCTGGATGAACAGTAGCCCGTGGGGGGTGGTTGAACAGGAGCCCGTGGAGAGGGCTGGTTGAACAGTAGCCGGTGGAGTAGCGCGTGGTGGAGGCTGGATGAATAGGAGCCCGTGGATGAACAGTCGCAGGTGGAGGTCGACGGTGGATGAACAGTAGCCCGTGGAGGCTGCAGGGGGTCGACGGTGGAGATGAACAGTATCCCGTGGAGTCTCGTTTTGCGGTATGCCACACCCCTCCCGATGAACAGGACCCCCGTTTCGACCGTAGAGCTCCAACACAAGTCCGTTTCCTCTGTTTTGCGGTACGCCACACCCCTCCCGATCAACAGGACCCCCGTTTCGACCGTAGGAGGTCCGTTTCCTCCGTTTTGCGGTACGCCAGACCCCTCCCGATGAACAGGATCCCATTTCGAACATGGCCGGTCGAACACAAGGCCGTTTCCACCGTTCTGCGGTACGCCAGGCCTCGTTTCCATCGGTTGTTCCGTCCAAGCCCTCCCAATGAACACGACGACGCATTCCGTTCCGACCCAGCCCTTTGGCTCCCCATGAACACGACGACGATGTTGTTTCTCCGTTCCGACCCAGCCATGTACACGAGCCCTGGCGGTACGTTTGCGCAAGTAGGCGTTCGAGACCCTACCTGTATGTACGTACGTGGCCATATTTTCTTTCTTGCACATTGGCCGTTGTACGTATGTGTACATGCTACGTGCGCGCCTCTACATCGACCAGTATGTACGTACACGTTCGTGACCAGAATGACAACCGCTACGTACGCTTCGACCAGGTGGGTCCCTACTGTCAGGCACTTCCTTGTGTGCAAAGATGTAGCTGGTGGGTCCCAGCAGTCAGGGGGTGAATCTTTTTTTTGCCCGGACGCACTTCCTTGCGTGCGAAGATGTAGCTGGTAGGTCCCAGCAGTCAGGGGGGAAACGTTTTTTTCGCGAAATACAGTTGCCCGTCCGGTGGGTCCCCGCTATCAGGTCGAGGAATAATTATTTTGCGCGTAATAAGGAGGCACTTCCTTGCGGCCGCCGTGGACCCAGCTGTCAGCCTCTCCACATATAGTACTCTTTCGATGGAAGTTGTTCCTTGACCACGTTGACCACGCCGCGCCGAGAGCACCACTGCACCAGGGCGGTGGACGACGGCGAGGCCTAGGAAGGGGAGGACGCGGAGCCGGGAAGACGCAACAGTGGAAGCCCGCGCAGAGAGGAGTATGAGGGTTCACTGGTTTAGCTGCGGTGTGAGGCTGCCGTCGCCGCAGGGCCTGGCCGGCGGTGGGAATAGTAGGGGGCGGTGAGGCCTCCGCGGCAGCACAGCCGGCCACGGGAGGCAGGAGCATGCGGCACGACCGGCGCTGCTTTGGGCGGCTGGAGCAAGAAGATCAGAGGTTGAAGAAGCGCTACGGCCGTTGGATGGACATCGTACGGTCACTGGAGCTAGAATCGTTCATATTGACTAAGTTGACAAAGCACTCCGTCCCCGTCAACTTAGTAGGCCCACAAGTCAGCCTCCCACCAAGGTGGGCCCCAACTAGCAGGGGGAGTATTCATTTTTTGTGCGTAATAAGGAGGCACTTCCGGTGGGTCTGAGCTGACAGCGGGGGGGACGTTTTTTTGTGAAATATGGTGGCCCGTCCGGTGGGTCCCAGCAGTCAGGGGGAACATTTTTTTCGCCAAATACAGTGGCCCGTCCATTGGGTCCCTGCTGTCAGGTGGAGGAATAATTATTTTCTGTGTAATAAGGAGACACTTCCTTGCGGCTGCCGTGGACCCAGAGGTCGGCCTCTCCACATACAGTACTCTTCCGATGGAAGTAGTTCCTTGACCATGCTGCGCTGAGAGCACCAGGGCGGTGGACGACGGCGAGGCCTAGGAAGGGGATGACGCGGAGCCGGGGAAGATGCGGCAGTGGATGCCTACGCGGAGAAGAGTACGAGGGTTCACTGGTTCGGCTGCGGTGTGAGGCTGCCGTCGCCGCAGAATAACAGGGGGTGTGGGTGAGTAGAGGGATGGCCTGGCCAGCGATGGGAGTAGTAGGGGGCGGTGAGGCCTGCGCGGCAGCACAGCAGGCCACGGGAGGCAGGAGCAGGCGGCACGACCGGCGCTGCTTTGGACGGCTGGAGCAAGAAGACCAGAGGTTGAAGAAGCACGACGGCCGTTGGATGGACATCGTACAGTCACTGCAGCTAGAATCGTTTATATTGATTAAGTTGACAAAGCCCTTGGTACGCGTCAACTTAGTAGGCCCACAGGTCAGCTTCCGAAACGGTGCACCCCAGATGTCAGGGGAGGAATCATTTTTTGGGCGGGTGAAGCTAGAATATCCGAGATTGAAGAAGAAGCACGGCATCCGTTGGATGGACATCCAACGGCCACTGCTGCTAGAACCGTGTGTTGACTATAAGTTGACAAAGCCTTGCATACGCGTCAACTCTCTTTTTTTAGGGGACGCGTCAACTTAGTAAGGCCACAAGTGCGTGGCAGAGAACTTATAGCCCATTTGAGATTTGTAAGAATGTGCAACCAATTTTTGAATTCTAATGGAATTTACTACAGCCCATTTACAGTTTGTTAAAAGTACAGCCCATTTCAACCAACCGTTCAAAACAGAATTCAATAAAATTTCCCACATTTTGATGGGATCCGAAATATTTTTATCCCGAAATTTCTAGTCAGATTAAATACAATTTCAATATAAATTTATATTACGTAAAAATCGAACGAAACATTGCGCTCGCAACAATTAATGAAATTAAAATTTTCAATATCCAAAAATAATATTTTATAAAGTAATTACGTGTTTGGTGCATTTTTTATAGTTACTGCCCAGTTTTTATAATTACATCCCATTTATTATTTCTTAAAGCCCATTTTCTTGTTAAGCCTAATGCATCCCTCCTAGGAAAGATTTGCAGCCCAGCGGGGCGGAGAATAACAACTTGACCTTGCCTGGGTATTCCTAAAAAAAGTATAGCTGGGCTAGCCATTTTCAGCTTGAAAAAAATTAATATCTGGGCTGGATATCTGGCCTGGGCTAGACGGGCCACAGCCCGCCCAGTTAATACCTGCAGCGATGTTTTCGTTGTTGTTCAGAGGAGAAAAATTAATATCTGGGCTAAACATCGCTCAAGAAAAACTCTGCAGTGCTCACACCTCAAAAACACAAATACTGCTCGAGCTGCTTGGTCCCAGCTGTCGGCCGCTTCTTGTGCAATTCTCTCGTTTATTGACTACATAGGTTGACAATGGTGTGGGACCGTGATGTCAGGAAACCAGGAGGAAGCAAAAAAATTATAGTTTTATATACTAATAAGGAGGCACTTGCGTACGTGCGGCTATGGCCCTGGTGGGCCCCCACTGTCATCCTCTCCAAGTAAAGTCATCTCCTCATCCTCATGTCCGTTGACCATGTTGACAACGCGAGACGGCGGCGCCACGGCGAGCGCAACAACTCGAAGGACGATGGAGAGGGCCTCGCGGGCCCTACGGATGGTCTGATACAGCGCCCGCTGCTCATTCGGGAAGCCAGGATCATAGGGCCACATGTCCGCGACGGCATTGTCGTTCGCTTGTTCACCGGTGCTCGTTGAGGAGACGGAGGTTGCAGCACAGGTCCTCCTGCGCTGGTAGCTCTTCCTCCATTAGGGCGTCGAAGTGCGGCCGCACCTGCTCTATGGTGAACACGGCATGAACCGGCTTGGACAGTGGCGCCGGCTCCTGGTCGGAAGCTACGTCCATCGTCTGATTGTCGTCGCTCAGCTCGGCGAGCTAGCTGGCGAGCCAGCATGTCCGACTGCTGGACCGACCCGCTACCAAGCACGAGTCTGACTGCCCTGGCCCACCCAGACCGCCTCCCTCGCCCGCGCGCGCTTTCCGCCCGAAACGGTCAGCGTCGCCCGCCCTGCTTCCTGGTGCCGACGATTGCTCCGCCTTCAAATGACACAAGTGTCGTCCGTTCGTCCTTCTGCCGCCCACATTAATGATACGTGGTTGCTGAGGCGGCTACTCCGGCGCCACACGTCCGTCCCTCCGCCGCCCACCATTGCTATATAAACTGCTGCGCCGACCATAGCCGCAGTCATCCGCATCCGTTCCCTTTCTCCTATCCACACCACTACTGCCCACCATGGCTTCCTTGCACTCCAGCGCTCTTTGGGATGGGCGGATGTCGGACCACAAGGAGATGGCAGCCATTGCTGCCGACTGGCAGCCGGAGGATGACGACGTCCCAATGGAGAACATGGTAGTCGACGATCCGGCGCCAACCCCCTCCTCCGAGCCATCCTCGCCGGTGCATTGCACCATGACCATCAGCGAGCCCCGTGCCCAATATATGGACATGGTGAGGCAGAAGCGTGAGGAGTAGTTCCGAGAGGCGCAGGCCGACGCCGCCTACAACCACCATCTCCTCCAGGAGCACCTACAGGCAGAGGAGCAGATCACCGCGGAGCGGGTGGAGCAGGAGGCATTGCTCGACTCGTACCGCTCCGCCCACGAGGGCCGCCTCGAGCGCTGGCGGTACCGCATGCGGGTGGCGGAGGCTGCGGCCGCCTACAAAGAGGGCGATGAAGCGGGCGAGGCGTTGTTTGGCGAGACCGAGGATGAGGCAGAGGACAATGCCGGCTCCAACGAGTCCCCGCTCCGCTGGCGTCGACGAGGCCCTACTTCGCCGAGGCCCCACGGCACCAACAACGAGGCAGAGGACACCGCCGACTCCGCCGAGGCCCCACCCTGCCGGCAACGAGGGGGAGGATTTCCCCCTCTCCGCCGAGGCACCGCCCGCCGGCAACGAGATAGAGGACATCGCCGGCTCTGCCGAGGCCCCACCCTGCTACCAGCGAGGCCGCGCCACACAGAAAATGAGGAAGCTGAACACGATAGGTCGCCGCCGCTCGAGTCCAAGTAAGGCCACCGCTGCTACCCTCCGGTTGAAGCCAAGCTAGGCGGGTTGACCACTGACGGCCGGTTAGCTTCTTGGTGGCGACGTGGAGTCGGTGAGCTATGTTGGAGAAGGACGCTGCTTCTACTTAACTATTGGTGCAGTTGGCTGACTGACACGTGGGCCCAACAGGCATCTGGGCCACATGTCAGTTATGCAACTGCACCTGCAGTTAATTCACTGAAGCTTCTGTTCGGCTCAGCCGGACACAGGTGGGTAGCTTCGGTTAATTAATTATACCTCCAGCGCACCCCTTTTTAGTTTAAGAATGTATGAAATGTAATGAAATCTGGCATGTTTATATGAAATCCGTCCGTGTATGAATGAATTTATTTCGATTAGTTCAAATTCTTGTATCACTGGCATTGGATGAACATGCAAAACAATACGTACTAACATTATTCCCAGGGTGATCACCTCGTTTGCGGCAGTTTCACATGTACTCCCTTTGGTCCTTTCTAGTCTGCATACAAGTTTTGTCTGCAGTCAAAGTATCTCTACTTTGACCAATCTTATAGAAAAAAGTATGCACTTTCACAATGTGCGAAGTAAAAAGGAACAGAAGGAGTACAAAGAGTTTGAGCAGCTTTTTAGCGTTCCTGTACATTGCAATCAAACACACAGGCCTGGCAATTCATAGAGAACATTCAAAACAATCGATGATTATGCATCTCAGCGATTCACATGTCAGAGCCAATATTTACTTCACAACTAAAGAATAAAGAAAAAATGGATCGACGCTGCTGACAGCAAAGGGCGTCCCATTCGAAAATATCAAACGCATGTCTTCTTGCTAAAATCAATGAGCAAAATTTGACAAGGTTTTCCCATTCCAAAATATCAAATGCCTACGATTGTGGAATGGGCAGGGTTTGCCATCAGTTCGGACATTGACATGGCACCTCGTGCTAAATAAACCAGCTGTTCTTTTTGTGCAGTTCCACCAAAATCAACCAAATTCGCGCGTAGCTTGTATGATTTCGCCCTTATATGTTGCAACGCCTTGAACTTATCGGCACCTCCTTTCTTGTGGTGGAAATGAATGATTCGATGTATTCATGAACATTTTGTGCAGTTCCCATTGAAATCAAGCTGAGCACCCCTGTTTGCACAAATACAAAAAAGTGATTAGTATAAAGCAAACTGTACTATGAATTGACAGTTTAAACAGGCACCTACATGGTCCATGTAGAGCACACTTTTAGAAAAATGGAACTCACCGGAAAGAATCCTAGAACAACATTGTACTCGCGCATCACAGCAAGAAAATGGAGATTTGTCAGTCCTTCTGAGCTGAAGTTAGTTTGGTCTTGTGGGGAGTAATGTAACCATCCTTCAACTGCTCCTTCTGATGAGAAGATAGACAGGGCTTCTTCATCCTGGCATAATCGGAACTAGTCACTTCACGTACTCCATATTCTTCTTCAGAGGAGGATGATCCTGTTGTGCAAAGACAAGAGGACAACTAAATGCTAGCATCCCTGTTTGCTCGAAAAAAGGAAAGGAAATATTTAAAACAGCACAGATGAAGCACTTCTCAAGGACAATACCACTTTTTCATGACAGTATCTAAACAGTAGCACAACACCAATAGAGATGACAAAGCTCAATCATATGGATGAAATCAGTGGGCGAGTACCAACCTTTGTCAGGAGGCTTATTGTGTAGAGCATACAGATGAAGCACTTCTCCGGAACCATCTGTTGCTATCTACTGTGGTGGCCATGCTTACTATATACTCCTCGATTAGTTTAATGTTTCCAACATCTTCTTGTGCAGTTCCACTAAAATATATGGTATCTTCAAAGAAGATCCCTGTTTGCACAAGTAGAGATAATTACGTATTACATTAAGAGTGGCATCAAATCAGTGGCAAAACAATTGCTCGTTCCAGCCATAGCAATAAATTAAGATGCAAAACTATATCATTACTTGTGTCATCACAGTTCCAGTGCTTCATTACAGCACCGGGAGTTGATTTTTGTTTTTCTTCCGCTTGTTCTTCCCCTTCATCACTTGGTTCAATAACAGACAAGCTTCGCCTTCAATGTAAGATTTGGCATGTCAATTAGGTTGCACAAGTATAGCACTAAACAATGACATTAATTTTCTGATGAAAGTGGCAAAATACAGGCCAACAGTTGTGAAATATCCTTATCTTACCTCAATGGGATATTACGGTGCACATACAGATTGGAAGTCTTGTCTCCATTTGTGCAGTTCACTAAAATCAAGCAACATTACCGTACAAGTAGCACAACATATGAAAGCACACTGCAGAATCATGTGAAAGAAGGCTAGTACTGACCTCTCATGACGCGGAATTCAAACAACTCACAAGAAGAAGATCTGAACCAAATTTGCCAACACGGATAGGAAGTAAGATCTCCTCTTGTGCAGTTCCACTAAGATCAAGCAATCAAGCAACGTTGTCGGTGTGACATTTTGGTTGAACTGCACAAAACACTCTTAAAACAAAAGTGTTTTGTGCAGTGCAACAAAAGGTCACAATGGCAACGAGGTGAAGTAGATAACCCTGTTTACACAGAGGTGCAAAGGAAACAACTAGTGGTCAATAACGGTGGATGACACAGAAGCCAACAAAAAGAAGCATCTACCTTATCTAAATGGGAAAGAAAGCAAGACAGTAGCATTTCTCAAACGGTGGCATTGATTTATATTAACAGAGAGATTATATTAACAATAAAATTCGTTAAACATGTAATTTGCTTTTAACTGTGGCATTGCATCAATTTTCCAGCGGCATTATTAGAGGGTGTTTGTTTACAGGGACATTTTGGTGGAGGGACTAAAAAAACTCCGTGTCAGTCCCATCTAAACCAAACAGGAGGGACTTTTAGGGACTAAAAGTGGGCATTTGGGACTAAAGAAAGAAGACCCTGAGGGAGAGTCTTTTGGGACTTTTTCCAACAGTTGCCCCTGCCACGCATCGCACCTTGTCTATATTAGTTCATTACTAGGGGTAACATGGTCTTTTAGCATGTAATTTAATAACCTCTAGTCCATGTTTAGTCCCTGGAACCAAGCAGGTAGGGACTAGGGAGTTTTTAACCAAACAGGGCCTTAGATTAACAACAGCTAAAGAGTTGCACGGGACAGTGGACGCACCAGCACCATGTGCATCTACCGATGTACTGGGGTGATGCACAGTCTGTTGCAACAAAGAACAAACAACCAAGGAGCATATTTGTGTTGGTCCCAGTTTTGTTATCTTTAGACACCTTTCCCTATGTGAGCGCAGCAAATCTAGTCCTGCTCAAACTCTACAGCCTTGTCCCCCAAAACAAAAGATCAGTTCGTTACAGATGTGCGTACTGCGTTTGTCATTGTTTTCCCTTTTCGACCAACGTAGGTGCTGGATAGCCAGTCTGTACTAGTACTTTCCCCACTTCCTTTCCTCTTTGAACCACGTCCTAGATTTATGCTATACAACTTTCCCCACTACTTTCCCCCATTCCTGTCCTCTTTGAACCACGTCTTAGATTCATGCGATACAACTTTCCCCACTACTTTCCCCCTTCCTTTCCTTTTTGAACCACGTCCTAGATTCATGCTATACAACTTTTCCCACTACTTTCCCCCATTCCTTTCCTCTTTGAACCACGTCCTAGATTCATGGTATACAACTTTCCCCACTACTTTCCTGTTTGATCCAACACCTAGATTCGAGTGCAGAAGCGGAAAAAGCCCACATGCAGCTAGAGCAATGCATGTGGAATAAGTAAATTATACCTTAAGGTTCTTGGGGTGTGGTTCGGTGGGCGACCGGAGGCCGTTCGACCCACACTATGTACGGCGGCGAAGAAGAAGGGGTCGGAGGCCCTCCCGCACCGCCGCTGGGTGAAAGTGAACAGCTGCGCCGGTAGTGGATTCCCTCCCTCGCCGATGGCGACAGCGTTAAGCCTCCTTCCCTTCCCGACGGAAGAATCATGCCGGCTCTTTAACTAGTAGTGAGGGGAGAGAGAGGCCAACGAAGTCTTGTTTAGATCTGGAGAGGGTGAGAGAGTGTGAAGAGAGCAACTACAAGCAGACCAGCAGTGAGGGGAGAGAGAGAGGCCAACGAAGTCTTGTTTAGATCTGGAGAGGGTGAGAGAGTGTGAAGAGAGCAACTACAAGCGCTGAGGCTCCAGCGTGTATATATATACTGGAGAGAGTGTGAAGAGTGCAAACCCTAGAAAACAAGCTCTGAGGCTGCAGCTTATACGCGATGAGGTGATTATACGGTCACTACGAGATCGTATAGCTCCGTATCCATCCATTTTGACCAGTCAAAGAATCCTCCTGGCACCGCCCCAGATCACTTTCTCTCTCTGTCATGCGGGGCCTACCTGTCATTGGGTGGAAGAAAGAAGTCGAACAAAAACAAAATTATGCTCAAGTGTAGTTATTGAACCCGAGACCTCAAGTTTGATGAGCGAACAGGCTAACCAGCTACACCAACCCCACGTTATGTTTAACGAGAGGAAAATAACCTTTAATACATTCCTGCATTCATGTGACAAGCATGCCGTGTTTTTTTGTGTGGGAGTCACTGGGATTTAAAGCGGTGTATCTTACCTCACACATCTCGCTACTACTCATGAACACAGTCCAATTGATCCCTCTGTTTGCTCACGTACTATTTTGAGTGAATCCGTATTATAACATGCACACAATTTTGGGCACTTGTATTCGACCTAAGTCAGTGTGCCACCGTATCACGTACTACTCCCTCCGTCTAGGTGTGATAAGTCACGTTAGAAGGTGCAGCGGGACCAAGGTGCAAGCAGATTTTTTTTTAAACGAGGTGCAAGCAGATTGGAGGAGAAGGAGGAACTTGACCGGTCCTTCCTCCAATCAAAGCCCTGATTTCTGTCTCTAAACGCAACAATTAATCACAACAACTAAGAGATGCCGTTTTAGCTACCATGCAGGGCCACATATTAACTCGCATGCATCAACGCGTAGTTGCGCTCCATGCATTGGGTTTCCGGGGGAGATAACAAGGCAGAGTAAGGAGCGTTTGGTTACATTGCTAGGCTGGTCATAGTGGTGAGTAACTTGGACTAGTAACATGCATATGTTACTAGTCTATGTTACTACTTTCATAGTAGGTAGTAACATATGGATGGTAACATGAAAGTCTTCATTAATTGAGATATAAACTCATTTTACCTCGGCTTGTGTGTGTGTGTGTTTAACAGCATGTGTGTGTTAGAGAGAGCGACACATCGACCTACTCCTACAGAGAGATGGTGTGTAGTGTACGATTTAGCCGCGAGAGTCGGTGCATCCTCTTATTTCCGGGCGTCCGGTCAGGACAAGCGAGACAGCTGCCACGCCCGCTCCTGACCAGCCTGGCCCACCCAAAGCCCCTCCATCGCCCGCGCGCGCTTCCCGCCCAAAACGGTCAACGTCGCTCCAAAGAATCGGTGCCGCATTCATGCCCGGGCAGAGCGGACGCGATCTCTCACTGGCGCCTGCGTTGAAGGGAGAAGCGGATTCAAGAGTGATGGTTGCTTCGTCCGTCCAACTTACTGCTGGGTCTATGTGATTTGACGGCTCATTGGTCATTATTACTGAGGTGGTAGGACTGCTGGATGTCCCACGCTTTCGGCGAAAGGAGGTACTACTAGATTACAATTTTCTCCATTCTCAGCGGAGGAGTGCGAGAGCAGTGAAAACACGCAGGCTCAGTGATTACATGGCCCACCTCACACTATCACCATCTTTTCTGGGCACCGTGTGACACCTAACTCTTTACATAGTACTAGTATAGTACGTACTATAATTTATCAGCGAGATAAATTTGTACAATGCTATGAAGCTTCCAGCTTCTCTTTCATGTATCTTGCGTCCAAGGTTGCCTGTTGCAACATTTCATCAAATACAAAGGAGACTAACATGCATGCTATTGCATCTCAATGATTGACAGATCATAGCCAATATGTACTCCCTCCGTTTCAAAATAAGTGTCTCAACTTTATGCAAACTTTAGTACAAAGTTGTACTACTACTAAAGTTGACACTTATTTTGGAACAGAGACAGCTAAAGAAAAAAAGATCCATGCAGTCCCTAGCCCTTGAACCGTAAACCCTAACCAGGCTTTAATTTGCTGGCAACGTTGGAGCTTCCTAAGAAATGAAGTTTGCAACCCTTTGACCATTGGATCATTTTGTGCAGTTTCACCAAAATCGAGATGAACATCCCTGTGGCAAAGAAATTGAAGAAGCGTGATTAGAATAAGATTACTGGGACTAGTTGATGAGACATAAACTCATCACAAATACAGTACGTAGAAGCCAGTAGAGGTATGTGCGGGGCAAAGAAGTAGAGAAATATCCACATGGAGTGATGTGGGCAGCTGGAGCAGTGGTGCAAGCCGGCTGTAAAGGGAGTTGTACCTGAGGGATGTCGGGACGTAGCTCAACCTAGAGGAGGGTGGCGGGACGAGGCAACTGCCCACGTCGCGACAGTGAGCAATGGACGAAGGCAACCTCACCGGCTTTGTGAGAGAGAACGGCGGGGACCCCTGATCGGGACGTGCCGACAGTGGGTTTTCGCCGTCGGCAACGGCGACCGCATCTACTCTAAGCATCCACCCCTTCCCCCGGCGGACGTGATCCGCCGGGATGTTAGAGATGTGGCGACAGTCGTTTTGTGCGAGAGAGAGTGTGAAAACTGAAGAGAGCAACCCCAGCAAGCAACCGTGTAGGCTCGTCCTGCCTATGTATATAGTGGAGCGGATTCCTTTTCTCTCCATATGAACCTATTTATATTGCGTACGTGCCACTGAAGAAAAAAACTTTATTTATAAATGACACGACACCTACTACTCGTACTCCTATAAACCTTGCGCTTGGGATCTCCAAAATATTAACCTTGCGATTGGCTCTTCACCTCTTCGGGAAGTCAAGCAATAATGGTACTGCAGTATATATCGTTCTGGGTATATGAGACCAAATGAATTGCTGCACATCCACCACGTGGGCAAGGGTCGAGAGGCGAGGGAGAGTGCGTACTATTACGTCCGTTTCAATATGGACTACATACGGAGCAAAATGATTGAATCTACACTCTAAAATACGTCTATATACATCAGTGTTTGGAGTATGTACTACTAGTTCATATTGAAATCTACTAAAGGACATATATATTCCAAACAATATAATAATCTCTCTAACCAAGGTAGTAGGGACGAGGAGTAAACGGAGGGAGTAGTAAAATTTTCTCCTCGTCCTGCGAGCCACCGCGCGCGTGGGCGAGGGAGCGGGCGTAAGGCGTACAGTACTACTACTAGTAAGCAAGCTTCACCTCATCCTGCGAGCCACCGCGCCCGTGGGCGGGGGAGACGGCGTACTAAGCAAGCTTCTCCTCATTCTGCGAGTTGACGGGACACATCAAAAGTACTCCAGTGTATAGAGCCTTGCCTCTAAGGTAGGCCCCACATGGTTTGCCTCTTTTTTAACATAACGCGTCAAGTCGCAATTTGTTTGTTCACCCGTGGTAGACGATCCTCCCTCCATCAAGTGGACAACCAGTACACGTGTCAAATTACCACGTGGGCTGCCTTTTCGTACAGAAATGAGCTCCACCGTGTACCCGCGCGGGTGTGGTTGGGAAAGAGACGGGAGTACGTGCGCCGTGCGTGCACCTCTTCTCTTCGTGCACGTCCCCCACCTACGTGGGTGTGTGTGAGAGATACAAACCTAGACAAATGGCTTGTGCGTTCGTGAGTGTTTTTTGTTTGGGGGGGGGGTTGATTTCGTGAATGTATTTGTGGGAATATGTGTCGATGACATCTCAAACAAAATTTTGCATGCAATGTCGTCTGTGAAATGGAGGCCTATCCATATCATATATAGAGGGTCGGGCGATCCACGAGAAGAGAGGGAGGGGTCATAGATATCGATATAGTCGAAGAGAGGATCAAGTGGGTGGGTGCGAGATCGATGAAGAGAGCCATCGAAATTGTGTGTGTGTGCAAGTCAAAGATATAGGGCGACTGACCTACCGGAACATCAGAGGAAACAGGTCAAGTTTGTGTGTGGCAGGGAAACATGACTAGAGAGCTCGATGTATCGGTGTGTGTGTGTGGTAGGGGGTGGGGGAGGGGTAGGCAGAGGCCTAACTATAGAGGTAGAACGACTCGTATATGTGTTGAGAAGGAGAGACCCAACTATGTCTTGAGGGAGATCGGTCGACATCCATACATAACTGAAGGACAGGAAATAGGATGGGACAGAGAGAGAGGAGAGAGAGAGAGGGAGGGAGAGGGGTAGAGTGCTTCTCGAAGATGGTGGGAGAGGCCTACTAGACAAACTGAGGGTGGAACTACAATATTCTCAATAAGAGTGGGGATGTGTTTCTGTGTGTGCCTGTGCGTGATAGATCTGTCGGGACGCATCCATGGATGATGAAGGGGAACCATGTGTTTGGTAAGCAAACCTAACTAGATCGGTAGATCAATTGTTGTTTGTCGGAGGAAGGGAGAGACATAACTAATGAGGTAGATCGATCGACGCGTGGGGAAAACGAGTTATAAGGACCTAGCTAGCTATATGTATAGCGGGAGATCGGTCGGTGTACGTCCATTTGTTAGAGGTAAATAAGGCCCGGCGAGACGGATAGACAGAGAGAATGGAGCTAGGAGGTGGTGCAAGAGGCCCAGCTACTAGCTAGATAGGGGGAGGAGTGTGCGGTTGTGAGATCGATGAAAAGAGGGGCAAGAGTTTACATGTGTGTGGGACCGTATGAGAGACACAAGGCAAGGACACATAAAGGAGGAGATTGAAGGTGCGTGTGTATGTTGTAGGCAGACATCGCTGGAGAGGTTTATCGATCGGTGTGTGTCGAAAAAAAAGTTGTGCAGACTGTGGGAGAACGACCTAAAGAAAAAAATGAATGTGCGCGATGGATAGAATGCTGAGGGAGGGGGAGGGCGTGTGCATGCACAAGAGAAAGTTAGTGGTAGCTACAAAGGTTAGAGGATTGTGTGGGTGTAAGAGACTAACAAAGATCATAATTTGGTATGAAAGTGGATTCATATATTTGAATAGGAGATCATAGTGTTTTAAACATATGCATGCATGAATATAGCGGTGATACGCGTGTTGTGGTTTTGCAGATGTTATACCATAATGTGATAATGCATGGCGTTTGCAACTCACAGCTAAATGTCGAACAATCTAAACCATACTATACATCGAACAATCTCACATTTTATTTGAATTTGTGATAATGTGTGGCGTTTGCAGCTTACAACTAAATATCGAACAATCTAAACAATACTATATATCGAACATTCTCACATTTTATTTGAATTTGTGGTAATGTGTGGTGTTTGCAACTCACATCTAAATACTTGTAGGCGTAGGGGGCGGGGCACCATACATAATGTGATAAACACATTATACATATGAGACATGGTTTAGATTATGAAGATCTAGCTAGAGCTTGAAATGTACTGTGATTTGAAATCAACATAAAGTGGATTCAAAAAATCGAGTTCGAGTTCATATAGTACACATAGTTCATATGTAACTCGAGACTAATCATGTGGTGTGCTGTGAAGATAATACACAAACGATGGTTTAACTTGACAATAATGATGATTGTAGATCTTATTAAAACAGAGAAACGAATTCAAATGCTTTGACTTCACAACAATCATTATTGTAGATCTTATTCAAATAGAGAAACGAATTCAAATTTAGTTCATATTGAAGCGTAGTATATACGTTTGGAATGCACTAAAACGTTCATTTGAGTAGTAGGTTGCATGCATTATACACGTAGCGAAATATTTTAATTGAACATAACATGAATTCAAAGTTTTGAATGACATTTGTAGTGCGAATTGATTTGGTACAGTACACGTTAGGCTTGTCCGGAAATTTCAACCCGCGCCTTGTTAGCCCGAAATATTTAAGATATATCTTTGTCTCGTTGTGCTCCGACAACACCCTCCATCTCAACCCGCACCTTGCTATTCCAAAATTACAACGCGCGCGAAAACTCCCACCTCCTGTGAAATCCTGACACGCGAAATGCCCGTGATACCCCTGAACCGAAAGAACCGCCTCAAATCGGTGGGGGTACTTTCGTAACTTACCCCACATTTCGGACAAGCGTGTCCCTAAGCCATGGTTCCCCACTCCCATCCCATCCGCCCACCCATTCATACACCGAGGCCGGGAAAACCCGCGAAACCCCACACCCTCCTCCATCCGCCACCCAGCCGGAGCCTCTTCCCCGACGACGTCGTCCACAGCAACACCTCGACGTCCCTCATCCACCGTACCGGATGAGGATCCATCGTCGATCTGGTCGTCCCGCCGGTTCAGCCACCCCGTCCTCCACCTCCAAGGAGCTGCCCCGACGTTCCCCTCGTCTTTCGCGCCACCTCCATTCCCACACCGCCGTCTTCACCTACACCACCGGAAGAGCATCATCATCACCGTTTCCTCGGATGAAGCTGCGGCCTAATCGGCGCCACCAAAGAGGTTGTACACTAATCGCTGCATTTTCTTCTTGATTTGATCTCACGGTGCTGCCGGCGCTCGGTCCCGAGCCGACACGGCGCTGCTCCATCCACTGCGGTGTCGCCGGCTACTTCCTCCACGGCGTCGCTCCCTCGGTGGTGACGTCCACATCAGTAGGAGTTGCTGCTTCTTTAGCTCCCGCTCGCATTGCTGCTCTGCTCTTGCTCTCGGTCCCCTGCCTTGTCTGATCTTGCTCTTGCTCGTGCTGCTGCTCTCGCTCTTGCTCTTGCTTGCGATGCTACTCCAATTTAGCTACACTTCAGTCGACTGAATCAACTTTTGGGTCAGTCGATTTTCAAGGGGTGGGGGGCTTGCCGGAGTTAAGGAAGAACCAGCCGCAGCGGGGAGGGGGGCTCGCCGGAGAGGTACCCGACTATCTATCTTAGGGTTCAGGGTGGGGGCGGTGGTCGCCGGCGGTGGTGGGGCGGTGGCGTGGGGATCATTGGAGAAAAAGCTCGGCACGGGGGGGGCTAGAGGGATGGCCAGGGCGGCGGCAGACCGGCAGTGGGGAGTGTTTTCGGGGCGGGCGGGCAGGGCACCGCCGGCCGCGGGCGGCGGGGGGCGGCTGTTTGGCCGGTGGTGGCTGGTGGCTCAGGGGGGTGGAGGTTGAAGATGAACTGCAGGCCCTTGATTTCATATCCAACGGCTGCAAAATCGACTGACCAGAGATGAAAAAGTCAGTCGACTGACGTGTAGCCTCACCTCTAGTGTGTTCAGTTTCGACGGTAAAATTCAGTTTTGACAGCAAAATTCAGTTTCGACAGTTAAGTTCAGTTTCGACAGTTAAACTGAGTTTCGACAGTTAAGTTCAGAGATGAGCGGCTGATGTATACATCTAGCACTTTGTGTTTATGTATTTTATGTCATCTATTGGAGATGCTATTAGAATTCCACTCAGGTTAACGTTGTCTCTCTTGTCCTGCTTCAGCCTCGGCGTCGTACAACTCACCGGAGCTGCTCCAACAACGAAACCCTCCATCACAGCGGAGCAGTACCTCGGGCTCCATCTCCAGACGCCTAAGATCTTCTTCCCCTCCTCCGACAGCCAAGTCAGCCGGAGCATCCTCACCGGCCAACCCAATCACGCTGAGATCGACATGGCTTCGCCAAAGAGGTTGTACACTTCTTGTGGTTTGACTTAATCTCACCATGCTTCTTTGCATCCTGTGATCTTCCAATTCTTGTGAACCAAACACCCAGATTGGCAGAAATCCTGTGTTTTTAAATTCTCTGTTTTGCACGTGCATTCCTATCCTATTCCTGTCTATTTCCTATCCCTGCATTGTTAGAATCCTCAAATTCAAACAAGCCCTTACACAATTACTTCTGTTACAGATATGTGTCAAAGAAAACCTTGTGTGGTTTGTCCTGCTCCTGCGGTGCTGTGTTCCACCCCAGCTCAGCTGCTCCAACGACGGAAGGGTTCACCACAGCAGGGATCCGCTCTCCAGACTGTCTTTCGCCGCCTCAGATCTTCTTCCCCGCCGCCGGCAGCCACGACAACTGCATTACCATCATCAACTGAGCAGATGACCTTGAGGACTACACGGGTCCGCAAGAGAGGTCGCACTCTTCCGTGTCTGCTTACGTTATGCATCGCTTAATATGATGACATGCTACTTTATCGTCGTGTTCACCTATTAGACTCCGAGTCAGGTCCAAACTTATGCTGAAACTTGAGTTTTTAAATGGTTGTGGGGTACATATTGGGGCAGCAATCAGTACTATCTGTCTACTATCTGGTTAATCTCGGGTGTCTACTATGAGTTTCATGTTGGGTGCAAACAAACATTAAAGGAGCCATTATCTGTATTTTTTAACTAAAGCTATTATCTGCCTGCTATCATTGGTTTTGGGTCTATCCACAGTTTGCTACCATCACTCTGGATTTGTGCATGCACTCCTTACATAATCTCACTATGTTTTATTCCTATGCATGTCAGTTATTGTACACAATGGAACTGAACATGTAGAGCAAAAGAGACGAGCCTTGCGTGGCAATAAAATTTCATGCAGACGTCGCTCCATGGTGGGCGCAAAGGCAGCCCCCCCTCCACCCATTTCAGATCGTAATCAAGAGGAAGATAACTGTTCTGAGGGGGATTCAGAAGCAGAAGACCACTCCTATTTACCCCATGAGGTCTTCGCTCTTACTTGGCATGCTGATGTTGGTAATATCATGCATATGGTGCCTTGCATTGCTTACTGTATACATCAAAGATGTCATCTGCTTAGTTTAGACATGCTTTGTGTCAATGCCATCTGTTTAGTTTCTTTATCGTATATGTGAATCATGCAATGCCATCTTGTTTAGCCAGGCATCATATATGTGAATTTTGCAATGCCACCCTGGTTAGCCAGTCATCTTATATGTGAATTATATCATGACATAATTTTTTTATTACATGTTAAATTTGTCAACAATTTTAGTACATTCAATTACTCTTCCTGTGCATCAGCCATTCGGCACGGTCATGGAAAAATCTGGAGTGGAAACAAGGTCTTCAGAGCAGACAATGCTATCTGACGAAGCGCATGTCTTGCTGGTTACAGATAGCTCCTCAGAGGAGGATTCAGAGACAGATGACCAGTCCTATCCCCCCCGAGGTGCATGCTCTAACTTGGCAGGGTTATGTTGCTCATATCGTGTGTATGGTATCTTGCATTGCTATGTCATTTGCTTAGTTTAGACATGCTTTGTGTGAATGCCACCTGTTTAGTGTCTAATTACCATATATGTGAATTATGCAATGCCATCTTGTTGCAAGACATTATATATGTGAATTATGCAATGCTATCTTGTTGCAAGGCATTATATATGTGAATTATGCAATGCCATGCTGTTTAGCCAAGCATCATATATGTGAATTATATCATGATGTCCTTTTTTGTATTTCTCATTGCTTTTGTCGACAATGTTTGTATATTCAACTGCTCTTCGTGTGCATCAGCCATTTGAATTGGTGATGGAGAAATCTGGAGTGAAAACAAGGTCTTCAGAGCAGACAATGCTACCTGCTGAAGCAGATATCTTGCTGGTTACAGATAGCTCTTCAGAGGAGGATTCAGAGGCAGATGACCAGTCCTATTATCCCCCTGAGGTGTATGCTCAAACTTGGCAGGGTTATATTACTCGCATCATGCATATGTTGTATTGCAATGCTTAGTTTTTACATCATATACACACGATATTGAATGCCATCTCCTTAGTTGACACATCATATATGCGATTGCCCTATGCTCACTTCCTTAGTATATAAATCATATATTTGAATTATATCATGCCATGATGTTTACATAGACAGCATGTATCTGAATTATGGCATGCCAACCCATTTTCTAAAGATATAATATAGTTATATCATCTCATCCTGTTTACATAGTCATCATATTTTGAATTATGTCATTTTATCCGTGAATTATATCATGCCATCATGTTTCCATCGACGGCATGTTTGTGATTTATGGCATGCCAACCACTTTAATAGACACACCATATAGTTATATCATGTCATCATGTTTACATAGTCACCATATTTTGAAGTATGTCATTCTATCCTGTTTAGTTAGCCATCATACATGTGAAATTGTGTCATGCTATCCTGTTTAATTAGCCATCATATATGTGAAATTATGTCCTGCTATTCTGTTTGGTTAGACAACATAAATGTGAATTATTTCATGCCCTGTTTTCTTCCCTGCTATCCATTGCACATGTCTATCTTACAATGTTTGTACATTCAATTACTTTTCTTGTTTATCAGCCATTTCAATTGGAGGGGGTGATGGCAGTATCTGTGGGAGTAAAAACACGGTCTTCAGAAAAGATCGTGCTACCTGTCGATGGAGATAGAACCACGGTTGTACTTGCCCAAGAACCAGCCCCACCACACATAACCTAGACTCACGCAGATTGTACCCCTACCCAGTTGGACAGAGAACCAGCTACACCCCTTCTAACCCCAACCCCAGCAGATAGTAACCCAGTTCCCATTGACACAGCACCGTCTCCACCACAGAGCACCCAAACACGAGCAGTTAGTAAGGCAACTCCAGTGCCCAAAGCACGAGGACCACCACTCCGAACCCCAAGTCAACGCTTAAAGCAGAAGAAGAATTGTTCTCAGGTCAGGTTCCGTAGCTATGGTTCATACTAATTTGCTCTTGCATCACTGTATTTACTCATACCAACTAATTTCAAATTTGAAGGATGCAATTGAAACTCCAATGGCGCAACAGGTATGTTTTAAACCTGTTTCTTTAACGTGTTTGCTGTTGTAACTTGCTCTATGTTGATTTCAGTTTCAATTGAATAAACAGTTATGTTCTCATACCATGCACATTACAAGTGTTATTATTGCTGTGTAGTTTCCCACACTTATATTCTGTCTATGTTGCTTTGTCTTAAATTGTAGCGACCAGACCTCAAATGGCCTGTGCTGCTGTGCACCAGTGTCATCCCTGGATCAGTAATGCTGACACGCACAGTACAAATGGAGGATTTATAACAGAGTAGCAATCACACACTTATTACATCGAATATCTCCGAAGAGATTAAGTATGATAAACATGGCTTAAGGCCATCTAACAACGATAACAGCGGAAGACTTGGAAGATAAGTGAGTCCATCAACTCCAGCGGCATCACTGAGTATAAGACCACGACCTAAGGCACCTTACTCGTCGTCTGAAGAGTCTGCAACATGAAACGTTGCAGCACGAAAATGGGTCAGCACATAGAATATGCTGGCAAGGTAACACATAGAGAACAATGAACAATGATAATGCTATACTATATGCATATATGGCTGGTGGAAAGCTCTATGGTTACAGTTTTGCGAAAAGCCAATTTTATCCTACTTCAAAAGGAATAAATTTTATTTAACTATCATGGTGGTTGAAACATTGAGAAGGTACCTCCAACTCAATCCCAATTAAGTGTCATCATTAACCCAACAAAAATTAATTATAAGTATCACGGTGATGAGATTCAAATGATAATCCAGGTACTAGATACTCAAGTTGTCCATAACCGGGGACACGGCTAACCATGATTAGTTTGTACACTCTGCAGAGGTTTGCACACTTTTCCCCACAAGACTCGATCGCCTCCGCTTGATTCTCGCACTGCATGATGTTTGAGAAACGGATGACCGAGACACAGTCTTTCAGAAACAATCACTCTTTACTCTGGATGGACCGGTACACCTACTTTCCCCTACATCTGCTAGTCCACCTCTTCAAGAGATCATGTAACCTACTTAGCTATGCTAGAGCCCATAATAGCTTGTGGCTGCACACGGAAGTTTCTAGCATGAATAATCTTATGATCCCTTTGAGCCTGGGTGGAGGACCTTATACATACAGACAACACTGGGTTCTCCAGGTGCCTCAATCCACCCAGATGTGAGTTTTAGTTGCCACCTTAAGTTGAACCATTAATAAACATCTCACATCTGTCATGAATATCTCTCAAACCCAATCCACGTCTACGAGCATAGCATGGCAATAATAAAAGCAACGTAGAAGTAACTCCCAAGGGTTTGATAAAGTAAAACAGGTAATAGGTACTACCTCAACTACTTCCCAGTTCCCACAATTTAATTAGATCCTAATCATGCAATGTGTGAGGAAAATAGATCTAATGCAATAAAAACTGGGTATGAACGGAATATGATCAAAGTGTTACTTGCCTTGCTGATGATCCGCAAAACCTAGCGATTCGAAGTAACAAGCGGCACACTCCGGGTACTCTATCGCAAACAAACAAGCATACAATCAGTACTCATCTAATGCACAGGTAAAACTCGAATGAAAGATCCAACCAGAAAGTTCAACTTAAGAACTCCGGTTTGCAAAAAGAATCAACTCGAAAGAAGCAACGAAAGTCAAACGGCGAAAGAAAGAAACTTCGTTTGCTAATTTGGATCTAGGTCAAATTTTACTGTAGCAAAAACTTGTTTGAGTAGGTTAAACGGAAAGAGAATTTCGAGACGAAACTCTAGGCGTTTGAATCACCTGATTCCGATAAACGAGCGAGAAGTTAAACAGAATCGAAGATTCGATCAGAAATCGAATCTGAGAAAATAACGAGAAAATCCGATGAAAAAGAAAAACGGACGAACGGTTAAATAACGGACGTTCTTAACAGAGAAAAACCGACGAACGCGTTCGTTAAAACGAACGGTTCGGTGAACGCTCGTAAAATAATAAAACCGAAAAAAACCGATCTAGGGTTTTTTTTTAAACCGGCGGGCTCCGGGCTCGGCGACGGGGTGCGGGGCTCAGGGCTCGGGGGGTGCGGCGGCGAGGGGCGGCGGCTCCGGCGGGCGAACGCGGCGGCGGCGGCGAGGCTACGGCGGCGGCGGCGGGGCGTGTTGCGGGCGGCGGCGGGTGCGGCTCCGGCGGCGGCGGTGGTAAGGAAAGAGAGGGGGGGCTATATATATAGGAGGGGGGGTGCGGCGGCTTGGGGAAGGGGGCACCGGGCGGCGGCGTAGCCGGCCGGGACTCGGCGGCGATCCCGTCTCCGGGACGGAGACGACGGGCGGCGGGGCTGGGCCGTCGGCTGGGCCTTTGGCCCAGTCGGCGCGCGGGCGGATCCTTTTTTTAAAAAAAAAGTTCCACGGAAAAAAAATTTGTAGAAAAATAAATAAAAAACAGAAAAAATATGAAATAAATTTTCTCCGTCTAGTTAGAAAATCTAGAATAGGGTGAACATTTTTTTAAACCAAAATAAATATTTTGAAAACATGCAATATTTTTAATGCAATAAAAATTGCAAATAAAATCCAAATAAATCCAATAAATGATTTTAATATTTTTCCTCCAGTATTTCAATTGTTTTGGAGAAGTCATATTTTCTCCTCTCGTTTATTTTTAAAATGAAATATTTTTCCGGAGAGAAAATAATTAAAATAAAATCCTCGTCTTATTATTTGATGAAAATCAAATATGAAAATTCGAGAAAATCCCCAACTCTCTCCGAGGGTCCTTGAGTTGCTTAGGATTTATCGAGGATTTGTCAAAATGCAACAAAACATGATATGCAATGATGATCTATGTATAACATTCCAAATTGAAATTTGGGATGTTACAAACCTACCCCCCTTAAGATGAATCTCGCCCTCGAGATTCGGGTTGGCTAGAAAACAGGTGGGAGTGGTTTTTCCGTAGATCTTCCTCTCGCTCCCAGGTGGCTTCATCCTCCGTGTGGTGACTCCACTGGACTTTGCAAAACTTGATGACCTTGCTGCGGGTAACTCGGCTGGCATATTCGAGAATCTTAACTGGCTTCTCCTCATAGGTCAAATCACTTTCCAACTGAATCGCTTCCAGTGGCACAGTATCTCTCAGCGGTATCTCAGCCATTTCTGCGTGGCACTTCTTCAACTGAGAAACATGAAATACATCATGTACTCCAGACAATCCTTCGGGCAATTCCAGCTTGTAGGCAACTTCTCCCATACGTTCCAACACTCTGTATGGTCCGATAAAACGGGGCGCTAACTTTCCTTTAACTCCAAAGCGCTTCACTCCTCGAAGTGGTGATACTCGAAGATACACTCTGTCTCCGACTTCGTGAACTGTCTCCTTTCGTTTAGAATCAGCATAACTCTTCTGCCTGGACTGGGCTACTTTGAGCCTATCGCGAATCAACCTCACTTTCTGCTCAGACTCCTTAATCAAATCTGGTCCAAACAACTGACGATCTCCAACTTCGTCCCATAACAACGGTGTTCTACACCTCCTTCCGTACAAAGCTTCGAAAGGGGCCATCTTCAAACTGGTTTGATAACTGTTGTTATACGAAAACTCCGCATATGGCAAATTGTCGTCCCAACTAGATCCATAATCTAGTGCACATGCTCTCAACATGTCCTCCAAAATCTGGTTGACTCTCTCTGTCTGTCCATCTGTCTGTGGGTGGAAAGCTGTACTAAATTCCAGCCTGGTTCCCAATGTTTCATGTAACTGCTTCCAAAAATTCGAGGTAAATTGGGTTCCTCTGTCTGATACAATGGTCCTCGGCACTCCATGCAAACATACGATCCTGGTCATGTATATCTTTGCCAACTTAGCACCGGTGTAAGTGGTCTTCACTGGAATGAAATGAGCCACTTTCTTCAAACGGTCGACTACAACCCATATCGAGTCATAGCCTGAACGAGTCCTGGGTAATCCTGTGATAAAATCCATGCCTATTTATCCCACTTCCATTCGGGTATCGGCAATGGTTGTAGCAATCCTGCTGGCTTCTGATGCTCTGCCTTCACTCTCTGACATACATCACAAACTGCTACATACTCCGCAATATCCTTCTTCATTCCGGTCTACCAGAAAGTATTCTTCAAATCCAAATACATCTTGGTATTCCCTGGGTGAATCGAGTACGGTGAATCATGGGCTTCTTGCAAAATCAACTTCCTGGTCTCCGGGTCATTTGGCACATATACGCGGTCCTCGAACCATAAGGTATCGTGCTCATCCTCACGAAATCCCTTGGCTTTTCCTTTGCTCATCTTCTCCTTTATCTCTTTAATCTCCTTGTCTGTCTTCTGAGCTTCTCTGATCCTTTCCATCAAGGTAGACTGAATCTCCAATGTCGCTAAATAGCCTCTAGGGACTATCTCCAAACATAGCTCGCGAAGGTCCTCGGCTAACTCCTGAGGTAACTCTCCTGTCATGAGGGTGTTGACATGACTCTTGCGGCTCAACGCGTCTGCTACTACGTTAGCCTTTCCGGGGTGATAATGCAATCTCATATCATAATCTTTAATGAGCTCCAACCATCTCCTCTGTCTGAGATTTAACTCCTTCTGCGTGAAAATGTACTTCAAACTCTTGTGATCCGTGTACACCTCACAATGGTTTCCGATGAGAAAATGTCTCCATGTCTTCAATGCATGCACCACGGCTGCTAATTCCAAATCATGCGTAGCATAATTCTTCTCATGGGGTTTAAGTTGTCGTGAAGCATACGACACAACTCTTCCTTCCTGCATAAGCACTGCTCCAAGTCCTCGACGTGAAGCGTCGCAATAAACTTCATAATCCTTGCGTTGATCTGGCAGAATCAACACTGGTGATGTAACCAATCGTTTCTTCAACTCTTGGAAACTAGCTTCACATTCCTCAGTCCAATTGAATTTGGTGTCCTTCTTCAATAGCTCAGTCATGGGCTTAGCAATCCTTGAGAAATTCTCGATGAATCTCCGGTAGTATCCTGCAAGTCCAAGAAAACTCCGGATTTCTCCAACTGTCGCGGGTGATTCCCAACTTGTCACTGTGTCAACCTTGGCAGGGTCTACTGCTATTCCTTCTCCAGAAATAACATGTCCAAGGAATCCAACTTCCTTCAACCAAAACTCATATTTGCTGAACTTGGCATATAACTGATGTTCTCTGAGCTTCTCAAGTACCAATCGCAAATGCTCCTCATGCTCTTCTTCATCCTTGGAAAATATTAAAATATCATCAATGAACACCACGACGAACTTATCCAAAAACTCCATAAACACTTTGTTCATCAGGTTCATGAAATAGGCCGGTGCGTTAGTCAGTCCAAATGACATAACGGTATACTCATACAATCCATATCTGGTGGTAAATGCCGTCTTAGGTATATCCTGTTCTCGAATCTTTAACTGATGGTATCCTGATCGTAGATCGATCTTGGAAAATACTTTAGCTCCTTGCAAGCGGTCAAACAAATCATTGATCATCGGCAGTGGGTACTTGTTTTTGATGGTCACTTCATTCAATCCTCGGTAATCAACAACCATCCTTAGTGATCCATCTTTCTTCTCCACTAGAAGTACTGGTGATCCCCAAGGTGACGAACTTGGGCGAATATAGCCTTTATCCAGTAACTCCTTGATCTGCTTCTTAATTTCCTCCAAATCCTTTGCGGGCATCCTGTACGGTCTCTTAGATATTGGCCCTGTGCCTGGCAAAAGTTCAATCAAGAACTCAATGTCTCTATCCGGTGGCATGCCTGGCAACTCTTCTGGAAATACATCCGGATAATCCTTCACCACTGGTACTTCCTCCTGTACAACTCCTGATAAGGAATTCACTTGAGTCCTCTTCGGCATATGCCGGGATACATACTTGATCCTTTTTCCTTCCGGGGTGGTAAGCAAAATCGTCTTGCTGGCACAATCGATGTTTCCTCCATACAACGATAGCCAATCCATTCCCAAGATCACATCCAAACCTTGCGATTCCAAAACAATGAGGTCTGAGGGGAAAACATGCCTACCAATGGCCAACGGTATCTGAAAACATCCTTGGGTGGCCATATACTCTGCTCCTGGCGAGGTTACTAACATGGGGCTTTTGAGAACTTGGGTGGACATCTTAAACTTGTTTACGAATCCCCTTGATATGTATGAATGCGATGCACCAGTATCGAAAAGAACGGTTGCAGTAAATGACTTAACCAAAAACTTACCTATTACTGCATCAGGCTGAGCTTCAACCTCCTCCACGCTCACGTGGTTCACATGTCCTTTGTTGAACGGGTTCGGCTTCTTCCCAGAGCTTCCATTGCCAGTTCCATTTTGGGCTTCGGGACAATCAGTAGCATAATGTCCCGTCTTCTGGCACTTGAAACAAGTAATGTGACTTAGATCTCTCTTGGTTGGGGTAGATGGGTTGGTGCGGTTCTGTCCGTTTCCTCCTCCATTCCCATTACCATTCTTGGAGCCATTATGGTTGTGCGAACTACCTCCTCCATGGGTATGCTGAAACTGTCCTCCCGGCTTCGGGGTAAATCGTGGCTTCTGCTGGGCTCCAGAATTGTACTTCCCTTGTCCATACTTCCTCTTACGGTTTTCAATCTGCTGTTGCTTCCCTTCAATCATGAGAGCTCTATCTACCAGCTCCTGGTAGTTGTTGAAAGTTGCTACCATCAACTGCATACTCAGCTCATCATTCAATCCTTCCAGAAACTTCTCCTGCTTGGCTGCATCTGTAGCAACGTCATCTGGTGCATAACGTGCTAACTTACTGAAATCCTCCACATACTGGCCTACGGTGCGTCCTCCTTGGCGTAGGTTGCGAAACTCACGCTTCTTCATAGCCATAGCTCCTGCTGAAACATGAGCTGTACGGAAAGCTTGCTGAAACTGGTCCCATGTGACAGTGTCAATAGGGTGCGTGGCTGTATAATTCTCCCACCATGATGCTGCGGGTCCATCAAGCTGATGTGCGGCAAAACGCACTCTTTCCGCATCTGTGCATCCTGCAGTGGTCAACTCCCTTCCAACTTTGCGGAGCCAATCATCTGCAACAATCGGCTCGGTGCTACTGGAAAACACCGGCGGGTTTAGCCTTAAGAAACGGGCTAAGTGATCAACAGGTGGTGGTGGCGGTGGGTTGTTGTTGTTGTTGTTGCCTTGGTTCTGCACTAACACTTGCATCAGGGCATTCTGTTGCTGAATCAACTGGGTGATCTCTGGCGGGAAAACAAATCCGGTGTCGCGTCTCGGAGGCATCTGATAGGTTTAGAAAAGATGAGAGTTTAGAATAGAATGAGGTCTAGAGAGAAAACACTACCCATATGCTCATGAGACAAATTCAATCAATATCACTCAATCAATCCAAACAAGGCAAAACAATCGATCTAACTAGCGTTACAAAGTGCTTGAACTATACTATTAAATGGGGGAAAACTACTACTGATATGGTGGTCTACTAGAAATTCTGATCCGTTGAAGACTCCATGATGTCTGCTCCAGCTTCATCAATCCATTCGTCTTCACTTGGTTCCGAGTCGGTGTCGTCGATGATGATGTAGTTATCCGGACAAGTGCATTCGTCGACTTCTGCTTTTGGCACTGGATTTCCCACGAATGCTCCAATCTTATTCTCCAGGTCGTCAATCTTCCCTACTAGTGCGTTGATTTCCTCCAAGTAATCTTCGCGTGTAGCCTTGAGTTCTTCTTGGAGTTCCTTGATCTTCGTGAATGCCTTCTTCAGTTCTTCCTTGTCCGTGCACATCTGATTCTCCTGGCGTCGAATATGTTGGTTCTGCTCCTGGATGAAAGCTGCAATTGATCCATCCTTCTTGGTCTTGATCATCTCCCATTGCGCGTCTCGACGTCCACAAATTTGGTAAATTGTATCCTTAAGCTCCTGGTGATAGACTTCTCCAATGCGTCCCATGGCGATGTGTGCGGCCATGCTCTTCCCTAAACTCCAAGTTGGTGCTTCGAAAACCAATCTCATGGGTTCAGTAATTGGCACAAACGTCCTTCCTGGAATGATAACTTGAATCTTCCAGCTCTCCTCTTCCGGTAATGTGGCGTTGTAGGTTCCGGTGACGCTTGGTATTCCTATGTTCAAGTACTTGGTGACTTCCTTCAAATGTCGTCCAAACGGCGTGTCTTCATCTGGTTGCATGAACTTGCTCCTTGCATTCGCCATTCCTAAAAGAGTAGAAAGTGGAGAGGGGTCAGAAATGAGAAGAGAGAAGCTTTCTAGGGCTTAAGCTTAGTGGTCGTGTCCTACAGTCAGCGTGTGCTCTGATACCAACTTTGTAGCGACCAGACCTCAAATGGCCTGTGCTGCTGTGCACCAGTGTCTTCCCTGGATCAGTAATGCTGACACGCACAGTACAAATGGAGGATTTATAACAGAGTAGCAATCACACACTTATTACATCGAATATCTCCGAAGAGATTAAGTATGATAAACATGGCTTAAGGCCATCTAACAACGATAACAGCGGAAGACTTGGAAGATAAGTGAGTCCATCAACTCCAGCGGCATCACTGAGTATAAGACCACGACCTAAGGCACCTTACTCGTCGTCTGAAAAGTCTGCAACATGAAACGTTGCAGCCCGAAAACGGGTCAGCACATAGAATATGCTGGCAAGGTAACACATAGAGAACAATGAACAATAATAATGCTATACTATATGCATATATGGCTGGTGGAAAGCTCTATGGTTACAGTTTTGCGAAAAGCCAATTTTATCCTACTTCAAAAGGAATAAATTTTATTTAACTATCATGGTGGTTGAAACATTGAGAAGGTACCTCCAACTCAATCCCAATTAAGTGTCATCATTAACCCAACAAAATTAATTATAAGTATCACGGTGATGAGATTCAAATGATAATCCAGGTACTAGATACTCAAGTTGTCCATAACCGGGGACACGGCTAACCATGATTAGTTTGTACACTCTGCAGAGGTTTGCACACTTTTCCCCACAAGACTCGATCGCCTCCGCTTGATTCTCGCACTGCATGATGTTTGAGAAACGGATGACCGAGACACAGTCTTTCAGAAACAATCACTCTTTACTCTGGATGGACCGGTACACCTACTTTCCCCTACATCTGCTAGTCCACCTCTTCAAGAGATCCTGTAACCTACTCAGCTATGCTAGAGCCCATAATAGCTTGTGGCTGCACACGGAAGTTTCTAGCATGAATAATCTTATGATCCCTTTGAGCCTGGGTGGCGGACCTTATACATACAGACAACACTGGGTTCTCCAGGTGCCTCAATCCACCCAGATGTGAGTTTTAGTTGCCACCTTAAGTTGAACCATTAATAAACATCTCACATCTGTCATGAATATCTCTCAAACCCAATCCACGTCTACGAGCATAGCATGGCAATAATAAAAGCAACGTAGAAGTAACTCCCAAGGGTTTGATAAAGTAAAACAGGTAATAGGTACTACCTCAACTACTTCCCAGTTCCCACAATTTAATTAGATCCTAATCATGCAATGTGTTGAGGAAATAGATCTAATGCAATAAAACTGGGTATGAACGGAATATGATCAAAGTGTTACTTGCCTTGCTGATGATCCGCAAAACCTAGCGATTCGAAGTAACAAGCGGCACACTCCGGGTACTCTATCGCAAACAAACAAGCATACAATCAGTACTCATCTAATGCACAGGTAAAACTCGAATGAAAGATCCAACCAGAAAGTTCAACTTAAGAACTCCGGTTTGCAAAAAGAATCAACTCGAAAGAAGCAACGAAAGTCAAACGGCGAAAGAAAGAAACTTCGTTTGCTAATCTGGATCTAGGTCAAATTTTACTGTAGCAAAAACTTGTTTGAGTAGGTTAAACGGAAAGAGAATTTCGAGACGAAACTCTAGGCGCTTGAATCACCTGATTCCGATAAACGAGCGAGAAGTTAAACAGAATCGAAGATTCGATCAGAAATCGAATCTGAGAAAATAACGAGAAAATCCGACGAAAAAGAAAAACGGACGAACGGTTAAATAACGGACGTTCGTTAACAGAGAAAAACCGACGAACGCGTTCGTTAAAACGAACGGTTCGGTGAACGCTCGTAAAATAATAAAACCGAAAAAAACCGATCTAGGGTTTTTTTTAAACAAAGGTTTTTTTAAATGAAAACCGGCAAAGAACGGGCGGCGGCAGTACCACGGGGACGGGCTCCGGCGAAGCTCCGGCGGGCTCCGGGCTCGGCGACGGGGTGCGGGGCTCGGGGCTCGGGGGGTGCGGCGGCGAGGGGCGGCGGCTCCGGCGGGCGAACGCGGCGGCGGCGGCGAGGCTACGGCGGCGGCGGGGGGGGCGTGTTGCGGGCGGCGGCGGGTGCGGCTCCGGCGGCGGCGGTGGTGAGGAAAGAGAGGGGGCTATATATATAGGAGGGGGGTGCGGCGGCTTGGGGAAGGGGGCACCGGGCGGCGGCGTAGCCGGCCGGGACTCGGCGGCGATCCCGTCTCCGGGACGGAGACGACGGGCGGCGGGGCTGGGCCATCTGCTGGGCCTTTGGCCCAGTCGGCGCGCGGGCGGATCCTTTTTTTTTAAAAAAAAAGTTCCGCGGAAAAAAATTTGTAGAAAAATAAATAAAAATCAGAAAAAATATGAAATAAATTTTCCCCGTCTAGTTAGAAAATCTAGAATAGGGTGAACATTTTTTTAAACCAAAATAAATATTTTGAAAACATGCAATATTTTTAATGCAATAAAAATTGCAAATAAAATCCAAATAAATCCAATAAATGATTTTAATATTTTTCCTCCAGTATTTCAATTGTTTTGGAGAAGTCATATTTTCTCCTCTCGTTTATTTTTAAAATGAAATATTTTTCCGGAGAGAAAATAATTAAAATAAAATCCTCGTCTTATTATTTGATGAAAATCAAATATGAAAATTCGAGAAAACCCCCAACTCTCTCCGAGGGTCCTTGAGTTGCTTAGGATTTATCGGGGATTTGTCAAAAATGCAACAAAACATGATATGCAATGATGATCTATGTATAACATTCCGAATTGAAAATTTGGGATGTTACATAAATAGATATGATTCGAACTGTATCTATCTTGATTTGGCAACATAAGCTAGAATGATATAGACCATACAGTGACCATACTACATAGATATATGTTTGTTTCATGTTGTTGTCCTGTCCACCTTACTACTGAACTGGTTTACAAAAATGAGTTTCATATACTATATTGTAAACCTGTGATGTGTTTGTTTGTTTCTCTTTTAGAACGCGGATAAAATATTGGAGAAGAGTACCCCGTTATGCAATGGTATAGGAAGTAATGCAGATAAGGTTCAAGGTAGTGAGACATCCCTGTTGGTCTCCAAGAAAGCTGATAAAAACTATATTGAAGACACTGAGACAACCCCAAAGTCATGTCTTGATGTAGTGTTCGAGTTACTGGCTACTACTGCTGGCACCAGCTCTTCGAACTCGCTGCCTGAATCAGTTTGGCTTCTTGAGTCTCAACTTCAAGTTGAAAGACATCGATCAGATGTTATGCGACAGGAAGCCGAAGGACTGAGGAAGTTCCTGCAGAATTCAGATGCATACTTTCTGGTGCAACAGCAAGTGCTGGAGGATTTAAGCGCCAAACAAGAGAAAGTTAATAAGCTTGCTAAGCATCTTGCCAGCATTATGGGTACCCAGGATATTGTTTCTTGAGCTCTTCTGAAGTGATTTCAGTTCTAGACTTGTTTTGCTGCGGCGTCTATATGCTGCTTTGTTCCCTATATTTGCACTGGTGGCGAACTGTGATGCCCAGTGGATGTAATATGTGTAATAGCCGTGATAGCCTAGCGTAAGTTGCTTGCTAATTTATTTCCTTATTGTCTTGTTTATTTGTTTTCTTGTAGTTAGTGTAGTTCTTTTTCCGCGGTTTGCTAGTGGCCGCAATAACCTATTTTTTAAAACTAGGCCACAATAACCATGGGCTACATATTTACTGTAGTTAACATGGGCCTCCTACGGGCCGTAGAAACAATGGGCCTTCTACGGGGCATAGAAATAATGGGCCTTATATGGGCCGTAGACACGATGGGCCTTCTACGGGCCGTATGATCGGTTGGCCAAACATGGGCCAATAACAGACCACATTATGGCCGTAAATGGGCTAGAGTTGAAATCGTCCGTTCATGGGCCGACCATAACGGGTCGTCGTTAATCGGTCGTATTTGATGACGCTATGAAAACGGCCCAACGTATTAACGGGCCACAAACGGGCCGACTGTAACCACGGGCTGAATTTGGCCCACAAGCAGAAAATGACAGTAACGGGCCGTAAGTAAACGAATGCTGGAAATGAGCCCAAGCAAAAATGGGCCCTGAGAAGGCCGAAAGATAACATGGGCTGGAAACGGCCCAACGGAATAACGGGCCGTTAATGGGTATAAAGTGATATACTCTTCATTACGGGCCAGTTTCACCACGTGCCGTTAATGGGTATTAAGGCATACACTGTTCATTACGGGCCAGTTTTACCACGGGCCGTTAATGGGCCGAGAGTTACAAAGGGCCTCATATGGGCCGAAAGACGTCATGGGCCATACATGGGCCGGAAGTTAAAACGGGCTGGAATTATATTGGACGGCCCAGATGTCGCTACTAGGCCTAATTCGGATAGGCCGTAAACGAGACCTGGGTTAGCGGGCTGTAAATGGGCTATATGCGAACAGGCCGTTAATAGGCTTGCCGTGGGCCGGCCCGCCACCTTTTGACCAAGTCAAATGGGCCGGCCTTTTCACAAGAATGGGCCTCTGTTGGGCCGTGCCACGTGTCGACGTATCATAGGCGCTTTGGGTCCAATAAGGGGGTGACATCTGTCCCAACGGTGAGCTGACACATGTTTCTCCAGCCAATGATGATTTTACACGTGGAAAATCCCCATTGGTCGAGGCTGTTAACGGGTTATCGGATCCAAAACCGGACCCGATAGCTTAACGGCATTCCGTTACGGTGGATGCCACGTGTCGGTCACCCTTGACGAAAGCACTTCTGTGACGCGCGATCGTCATGGAAGTGGACACTTCCGTGATGATAATTTTGGTAATGTCATGGAACACTTCTACGACAGCACAGGTATGACTATCTTGATTCTGTCATAAATTTGTCATGGATGTACATGCATGACAGAAAACGTGACCTACTATGACAAACGCGTATCATCACGGAAGTGTATTTTTTTTGTAGTGCAAGCAGTTCAGTATCAGTGCTAATATGGATCCAAAATAGGAAAGCGTGCTCATCGAGTTCATCTGTGAGAACCGGGACATCTTTGCATGGAAACCTTCTGACATGCCAGGTGTACTGAGGGAACTCGCTGAGCACACTCTCAATATTGATCCAAAGTTTAAACCGATCAAGCAATTCCTTCATCGTTTCAATGAAGAGAGGCGCAAGGGCATTGGTGAAGAAGTGGCCCGGCTCTTGGCGGCTGGGTTTATTGTGGAAGTTTTTCATCCTGAGTGGTTGGCTAACTTGATGCTGGTACTTAAGAAGAACGGTACTTGGCGTATGTGTGTAGATTATACAGACTTAAACAAGGCCTGTCCGGCTGAACCTTTTGCTCTCCCCGTATTGATCAGATTATTGATGCTACGATGGGTTGTGAGCATTTGAGCTTTTTGGATGCTTACTCTGGTTATCATCAGATCAAGATGGCAGTTAAGGACCAGGAGAAGACAACTTTCATCACTCCCTTTGGAGCCTTCTGCTATGTGTCTATGCCCTTCGGGCTCAAGAGTGCCCAGGCAACTTATCAGCGGTGTGTTCAAAATTGCCTTCATAACTAGATTGGACGCAATGTTCATGCTTATGTGGATGATATTGTTGTGAAGTCTAGGAAAAAGGAAACCTTGATAGATGATTTGAAAGAAACCTGTGACAATCTCCGGGTCTACAAGATGATGCTTAACCCAGCCAAGTGTGTCTTTGGTGTGCCAGCAGGCAAGCTCTTGGGTTTTTTGGTTTCTGAAAGAGGCATTGAAGCTAACCCGGAGAAAATCAAGTCTATAACTTCCTTGGCTAAGCCGGCGTGTATAAATGATGTCCAGCGCCTGGCGGGTCATATTGCGGCCTTAAGCCGATTCATAAGCCGGCTGGGCGAGAAGGCTATCCCTCTATACCAAATGATGAAGAAAATAGATCACTTTGTCTGGAGTGATGCTACTAATCAGGCGTTTGAAGCATTGAAAAAATAGTTGGCCGAGCTGCCAATCCTTGCAGCTCCTATTGATAAGGAGCCCTTATTGTTATATGTGGCTGCTAATAGCCGAGCCGTCAGTATGGCAGTTGTGGTGGAACGGAAAGAGGCAGGCAAGGAATATCCGGTTCAGCGGCCGGTTTATTATATCAGTGAGGTCCTCATTGAATCCAACCAGAGGTATCCATATTGGCAAAAACTGGTGTATGGAGTGTTCATGGCTAGTCGTAAGCTGAAGCAGTATTTATTTGGTCATCCCATCACTGTGGTCAGTTCTGCTCCTTTAGGGGATATTATTCAAAACAGAGAAGCCATAGGTCGGGTTGCCAAGTGGGCTATTGAGCTTGGACCCCATGGGTTGAAATACATGCCTCGGACAGCCATAAAGTCTCAAGCGCTTGTGGATTTCATCAATGATTGGACAGAGTTGCAGATGCCTGAGGAGAAGCCAGATAGCACATATTGGACTATTCACTTTGATGGATCCAGGCAGGAAGGCTCGGGGGCTGGAGTTATTTTGACTTCCCCCACGAGGTGATAAATTTTGTTATGTCTTAAGGTTAATGTTTCCTTGTACTAACAATGCAGCTGAGTATGAAGCCCTGCTCCATGGTCTTCGGATGGCTAAAGAGATGAATTTGAGCCGAGTAAGGTGCTTTGGTGACTCAGATTTGGTGGCTCAGCAAGTTTCAGGCACTTGGGATTCTAAAGATCCACTCATGGCGGCTTATCGCCGAGAGGTTGATGCTATTGCTGGTCATTTCAAATGTTATCAGGTGGAACATGTTGACCGCAGGAAAAATGAGGCGGCTGATGCTTTAAGCTGGCTTGGATCCCAGCGTAAGCCGGTACCACCTAACATTTTCCTTGATATGTTGCATAATCCTTCGGTTAAATTGCGTACGGAGGAAGATCTTGCTATTCCTGACCCGGAGGCACAACTGGTGGCGGCTCTTCATGCTATTCCTGATTGGACAATTCCATATTTGGTTTATATGACCCGGGGTGAGTTACCTGACGATGAAGTTTTGGCTAGGCAGATAACCCGGCGGTCTAAGTCAATGACTATTGTCAATGGAGAATTGCACCGATGCAGTGTCACAGGGGCATTTCAACATTGTGTTTCTCCTGAAGAGGGCCGTGAGATTCTATGAGAGATTCATGAAGGAGATTGTGGCCATCATGCCGGCTCTAAGTCTCTCGTGGCTAAGGCTTTTCGTCATGGGTTTTATTGGCTGATGGCTCATGCTGATGCAGAGGATTTGGTCAGTAAATGTGATGGTTGTCAAAAATTCTCAAGACAAGCTCATGTGCCAGCTCAAGAATTGAGGATGATTCTAATTACTTGTCCATTTGTAGTCTGGGGGCTGGATATGGTGGGACCTTTCAAAAGATCCAAAGACAAAAAGACTCACCTCTTGGTGGAGTTGACAAATTTACAAAGTGGGGTGAGGCCGAGCCGGTCAGCAAGTGTGACGCGGCAACAGCGGTTCAATTCATCAAAAAGGTGATTTTTCGTTTTGGCTACCCTCACAGTATCATCACGGATAATGGTACCAATTTATCTAAAGGGGCTATGAAAGAATTTTGTCACCATGAACATATTCGTCTTGATGTGTCATCTGTGGCTCACCCCCAATCCAATGGTCAAGCTGAAAGAGCCAATCAAGAAATCTTGAGAGGTATAAAACCCCGACTTATGGTCCCTTTGTAGCGGACGCCAGGTTGTTGGGTGGAGGAATTGCCCTCAGTGCTATGGAGTATCAATACTACCCCCAACAGATCTACGAGTTACATGCCTTTCTTCATGGTTTATGGAGCAGAGGCGGTTCTCCCTAGTGACATACGTCATGATTCGCCCCATGTGGCGGCTTATGTTGAAGCTGATAATGAAAAAGCACGTCAGGATGCTCTTGACCTATTGGATGAGGAGCGTGACCTCGCGGCGGCTCGTTCGGCGATTTACCGGCAAGATCTGCGTCGTTATCATAGCCGCCGGCTTAAAACCAGGACCTTTCAAGAAGGAGATTTGGTGCTCCGGCTCATCCAGGATCAAGCTGACATGCACAAGCTATCTCCACCTTGGGAAGGGCCCTTCGTGGTCAGCAAAAATCTGAACAACGGGTCATATTACCTTATCGATGTTCGAGACAACAAGGACTCACGCACGTCGGAGGAGGAGACCCGCTGGCCATGGAATATTGCTCATCTTCGGCCTTATTACACCTGAGCCAACGGCTCTTGTGATGTACATACTTCTGTTAATGTATATATTATGATTAGTATAATAAAGCCGGCATCCCTGATAATTCAGGGCCTCTGTCGTTTCATTTCTGAGCATATGAGTCTTTATTATCACTTCATAAGATCACTTGGGGGCTTCCTGCTCATTGAGCATAGCTATGACTACCCTCTTGATCCGGCTTGTATGCCATGATTACAAAATACTTGGGGGCTTCCTGCTCATTGAGCATAGCTGTGACTACCCTATTGATCCGGCTTGAACACCGTTGCTACAACCTACTTGGAGGCTTGATGCCCGGGTTAAAGGGACCAAAGAGAGTATGTTGCAAAAGCACAGCTCAAACATAGGTGCCCTGCCTTGATGGTTCAATATATATCAGTTGGGGTCTCCCTACTCATTGAACATAGCTTTGATAACCCTTTTGATTGGCTTGAAACGCCAGGTGTATACACCAAAAAATTCCAGTTGATCCTGCCTTGTACGTCTGCCACTCCGCCCAGGTAATCCTGGAATGACCCGCCGAACTCTTGACAGTCAATCTTCTTAAGACCCTGAACTTGTCAAGGTTAAAATGGCGGTTGGTCATGTGAGGCCTGGCTTACAAGGTTTGAATTAAGGATTAACTTAGTGGTCGTGCAAGCCCATGAAAAGGACTTGATGATTGAGGCCTGGCCGCCTATGAAAGCCTTGATTTTTGTTATTCGTTTTTTAAATTTGTTTATTGATATATGGTTTAACAAATTGGTTCGGACCATGTTGCTTTGATCCTTATGATTCATATTTGAATTTATCCGGAGTTTTGATAACCCGGCCTGGCTTTGGACGATTAAGTTGCCAGTGTGTCATGATTATGCGCTTGGAGTTCTGCGCTCTAAGCTTTGGGATTATACCCTCTGCTGCATGCGGCATGATAAGCCGGCGGGATGAACAAATATTACAGGTATATTATTTACTTGTTATGAATAAACGAGGCTTTGATAAACCCGCCCTGGTTATGGACGACCTAGTCACCAGTGGATTTTCTATGGGACATTATGACCCGCCCTGGGGTAAACTGCCAGGGCATTTGTTATCTGTTTGTATGCAGGGCTAATGACAACATGATTAGCAAGGTTGACACAAGTTATGAGCATAAGTAATGGAGTTTCAACTCAACTCAGGCGGCTTAATAGTGTTATGCAAATAAACACGCGCGATGGCATGGCAGATCATGGTTTTTCAACTAAGCCTATTACAGGGCATCATATGGCTGCAAAAGAATCCGTGTTTTGAGACGCACGACATCCCAGTGCTGAAGGTGATAAACCGGTTCATGGATCACGCCTCCTGGTCTTGGCGGGTTGAGGCTTCTGGGTCATCTTGTTCCGGTTCTTCTTCTCCTTGGTTATCCATTGGCTGGAAGTCAGGTGTAGCCCAGTTGATACCGGTCAAAGCTCTAAACACAGCCTCGTCATCTATAAGACTTGATGGATCAATGTCAGGAGCGAAGGTGTGCTTACAAGTCGGCGGGGTGAGATCCACCTCCTGATGAACTGACGCCTTCACCTTTGAGTTTTCAGCATCATAAACCGGGTGGTACTTGGAGATATCTGTCTCTTCAGCCAGCTTACTTGCCCAAGGAAGCATCTCCCTCACGATGTTGGTATAGTTATCCGCACTGAAGGGAGATCCATCTTCTTTAAAACTGGGGCAGCCGGTCGCTATTTCTTGCGGGTCAAGCTCTGCTTGCCATGCCTTTGCCCGGCTTAGGGCAGTGATGGTGCCGGCTCTGGCGGTTGATCGCTTTAATTCCTCAATTCTTTGGGGTAGCACAAATAGCTTCTCCAATGTTTCCTTGATGAGGGAAGGCGGCTGTTTCTTATGAATAGCAGCAGAAATTGACCATTGAGCACCCCTGTATAATTGCTCCACAAGAGTGTAGACAGCCTTAAGCTTAATGCGCATGTCTGGACCCAGCTTGCTTCGGGAGCCTGCATCAGTAAAAGTATTGGTAAACCGGCAAATGATTATGATGTGCTGCTGGTCCAAAGGAGAGTATTTTTGCTACTTACCAAAGATGGCTGATGACATGCTATTGATTTGACGTTTTAAGCCGGACAACTCATCAGTTACCAGTTTAAGGGCTGCTTCGGCATCCTCTGCTCTTTTTAATAGAGCTGCCCTCTCGGTCTCCCAGCCAGTTTTATCAGCACTGAAGTCTTGTTTTAGTTTTTCAATGTTTTCCAATGAAGTCTTCAACTCTGGTTTGGCTTTTGCAGTCTCAGATTGTTGGGTTCGAATGTTGGTACTCAGATCTTTGACTTGGGAGTCCTTCATATTTAGTTCCGCCTACAACATGAACAAGGTGGAAGGTATTATGATCATATTATTTTTTGAAGTCCCAAGCACAATACAAGTATTTTCCTTGGCACTTGGGGGCTAATGCCTATTGCTCTTTTTAAAGACAGTTTCTATGATGACCTAGACAAAATAATATGATTTAATTCGGCTCATGGGGGCTATACATATTTGGATTTTCTTCATGATTATGATGAGAAGTCCCGGTTTAGCTTCTCAGCTTAAGCCGGCCCTTGGGGGCTACAAGTGCAAAGTTGATCATCACTATTGGAAGGCCCGGCTTAACTTCTCAGTTTAAGCCGACCCTTGGGGGCTACTTGTTTGATTCTACAATGAGTATGTCATGACATGAATGAAAGACTCTAAAGGTTATTTAAAGTCTACGGCATATTCGATTCTCATATCCAGTAGACTTGGCGGCTCATATAGATACGTTTATATGGAAGACTGCAATGCTTACCTCAAAACGTTCCTTCATGAGGTTGACCAAGCCGACTTCAAAGTCACGACTGGTATGAAGGCGGTTCAGATACCCAGAGTGGATCTCTTGAGCGCTGTATTGAGCATAGCTTTCCAAATCTGTTGACCATTTGCCTTTGTCAGCAAAGGATAGCTCTTCCTTGGCATTGTGCTTTGAAAAGACAGTGGGGTTGCCTGGCACCGTATAGCCAAGACCAGTAATGACAACGTCATTAGCCTTTTCTTCAGTAGGCTTGATGGGACTTGGCGGCTTCGTAGTGGCCGGGTCAACATCCATATGGTCTATGGTGGCATTGTGCTCTTCTGGTGGCGGGTCGTCCATGGCTGCTCCTGAAACCTGATGTGAAGACTCGGAGGTGGTGTGTTTCTCCGGATCAACAGTATTGGGTTCTTCAACTGGTTTGTCAACTTTTTTCTTTTTGTTGGGCTTCGCCAGGGCACTGAAAATAAAGCATAAGACAGGATTGATATGATAGTTGAATATTTGAAGGAGAGCAAATAGGCTTAAATGTCTCTTACCTAGGCACAATCTTGAAAAGAGGGACTTGAGTCCCAGTTGAGTCGCCAGAGGAAGAGTGAGAGGTCTCCTGATAGTTTCAATCATACGGGTTAAGAGGTTGCCGAAAAAGACCCGCCTTGGGATAAGATAAGTTGGAAATATTTGAAACCTCTAGTCGGCGCTTGCGAGGAGCCGGTGTGTTTGGTAAGCCGGAGGAAAGGATCCCATCGCCGCTATTCCGGGTCGTACGGCGAGCTTCATGTTGCTGCTTCTTGAAAATAAAGTTGGGATCCAAATAAGCTAAAGGATGAGAAAACCTTACTTTTCGGTTTGCTTGATAAACTTTGTGTCTTAGCAGAGGTTCTGAGTCGGAGGAAAGGATAGTTACCTCTTCGCCATCTGCGTGGCTACCTTCCACATCATCCTGATAGTGATCATTGTCAATAAGATGTATAAAAAATGAGCCAAGGGAGTCAAGTTCTACCTCCGACTCAACATCCTCCAAATCAAATAGCTCGGAGGTGTTGGTCTTCTTCTTGGTAGGTTTCTTCTGTGCCTTGTTCTTTGCCCGGGTCGTCTTGGCCGGCTTGTCCTCCAAATCGATTGTGCATTTGCATTCAAATGCAAATTCTAAATAATGCACAAATCTAGGGGGATCTCTTGGTTATCACACACTTCTCAAAGCGACGATGTTATTCATTGATTATATCCAATGTCGAAGTTTTGATCTATATGTTGTCATAAATTACCAAAAAGGGGGAGATTGAAAGTGCATCTAATCCCCGGGTGGTTTTGGTAATTAATAACAACATATATGCACTAGTAGAAAAAGGCCCATTTGTCCCGGTTCTAGAGGCCCATTTGTCCCGGTTCAGGAACCGGGACTAAAGGGTTGGTACTAAAGCCCCATACCTTTAGTCCCGGTTCTTATACCAACCGGGACAGATGGGCCTCCACGTGGCCGCTGCGGTGAGCCCAGGCAGGAGGGCCTTTGGTCCCAGTTGGTAGCACCAACCGGGACCAAAAGGCATCCACGCGTCAGCAGCTGGCAGGAGCTGTGGTTTTTTTTGAAAGGGGGTGGGTTTAGGGGTTTTTGGGGGGTTAATTTAGGGTGTTAGCTAGCTAATAGAAAGAAGTGTCCTCTCTTATCTCCGTGCTTGGTTTACCAACGCTACTGCTATGCCTAAACATGGCTTAGATTGAAGTGAAGGCAACATGTGGTGCATGTCGAAAGTAATACTAATCCTAACTTGATCAAGTTTGGATTAGTACTACTTTCGACATGCACCACATGTTGCCTTCACTTCAATCCAATCCATGTTCATTTCACCCACTGATATATAATAACTCTTCATGCTCGCATCATGCATCATCATAATAACAAGTCCTACTAATCATCATCATACAACTTCTACTCGTTATTAATAACAAGTCATACGATCATCATCCTCATAGTCATCGAACCAACCCTACTTAATTGTTCTTAGCACATGATCATCAGTATTAGGTAGGACCTAAATACCCTCTTTAAGGTAAAATAGCATAAAACAATATAGGCCCTGACTCTCCATTATGGAGAATGGCGATCATCCTGTCTCCAATTCTTGCACTTCGCTTCCTTTTGCTTCCAAGAACCTCCTTACGACTGTCCATACATTTTTTCCATTCTTTGATTACCATGTGTTCACCGGTTTTAGAAATCCTGTATGGACAGGTGAGATTCGTAGGATGACCTGGCTGTATGTTCAAAACATCAAGGCGACCATTCTGATACATCAAATGAGGCACACAATCCATCGGGATTTTCTGTTGAAAAACATAGTAATAACTTTGTAGTTAGCAATGATGTACTAGTTTTAGAAGTATGCAAAAGATGCACGGATGTCGTAATAGTAAAAAATCTTACCAGGGTATCTCCATGGAAGTTACCGTGGTTCAACACGTGCACTAGTGGCACGTATTGACCATAATTTGGAGGAGTATGATAATAGGTATTGTAATTCTCAAGGTCAGTACAAAATGCGATCAGATGATTTTTCTCCTGATAAGTTAATTCGGAGCCATCGGTGTAGTGGGTTTTGTCTACCATCTTCCGCACATTGTTTGAAGAATGAAATAAGCTATCAATGGAAATAAGCTGTCAACTATTTTGAAATAAACAATATAAATTAGTTAATAACTATGTTTGAGAAACTCACATAGCGGTAGAATTGGAAGCGTATCAACAAGGACCCAAATGTCTATATTGTCTTGCTCGATGTCAGGATCACCAAGATCCATGGTGACAAGCATATCCTCATAAAAACCATACATGTTGCAAAGTGCTTCCCAATTTGGGCAACCAAAATGGGTTACGCTCTGAGAATTGTACAGATTTACTTCAAAATCCATACCATGATGGGTCCTTAGGTGAATTTTCTTTGTTTCGAAACTTTCATGGTCTTCAAAACCAATCCTCTCCAAGACATAGCATCTTACATGGCATGGGATAAGCTAGTCAAATTGTAAAAGATGAAAATTACACGTTGGAATAGTTGAAGTCGTGCTTAATTAATTATGAAAAAAACACTTTTCGTCGTTGCATACCGTTTCAACATCGAAGGTCTCCTGGAGCTTAATGCTAAAGCGCCGATCTTCGTCCAGGTGAGCCCTGTCGCACAGACCTCGGTCGTCGTTGCACCAGCCGCACTCCCCCAGGAGACTTTTGTCGTCCGAATACGACATTTTCTATGTTCATAATTCAAAGATTAAACTTTTACAATTACATATATGTACTACAAAAACTAAATTAGATCGTTATTATTTGTCACGGGTTGACTATCGGTCTGTCGAGACTTTTCATGAAAACTCTCAGCTCACGTGGTGTATATATTCGACCGTCGGTGATGGCAGCTCCTCCTTTCGTTCCTGAGTGCATTACACCAAATTGTCTAGCACACGGGAACGAAGGAGAAGCTACCCGCACGACAACAATCGGGATTCTTCGTCCTCTCATATATGATGGAGACTCTCCCTCACTGATTCCTCTTTGACATTTGCGACCGTCGGTGATGGTAGCTCCTCCTTTCGTTCCCGAGTGCATTACACCAAATTGTCTAGCACACGGGAACGAAGGAGAAGCTACCCCCACGACAACAGTCGGGATTCTTCGTCCTATCATATATGGTGGAGCCTCGACGGACTTAAAGTCAACCTGAAATATCGTTTAATTATCTTTCTAAAAAAGGACATATCGTTTAACTAAAAAATAAACTAGTTCTATTAATTTTCTTACTAAAAATAAACTACTTGTATAGTAAAATAAACTAGTTTTATTAAATCAACTAGTTCAACTAAGCACTTATACTATAAATAAAATAAAGTAGTACTTACTAAAAATAAACTACTTCTATAGTAAAATAAACTAGTTTTATTAAATCAACTAGTTCAACTAAGCACTTACTATAAATAAAATAAAGTAGTACTTACTAAAAATAAACTAGTTTAACTAGTTCTATTATTTTTCTAACTAATTCTATTAAACACTTACTGAAAAACATCTCATTCAACTAACCTAAAATGCACACTAACCTAACATCTAATGCACTAACCTAAATCAGAGAATGTTCAAATAAAGTAGTATTGCTTGGTTTTTTTAAAGAAATGTTCAAATAGAAAATTTAGAAAAAAGTAAAGGTTTTGCCTAATGCATTCTTCATATAGAAAATTTTTACTCTGTAATTTAAAGTGAAGAGACTACAGAAATATCCATTTCAAGATTACATGAAAAATTTACATAATTTAATGATTTAGTACTGTGACTATACATAACAGTCTGTACAAATTACAAGTATATATACATGAAAAAAATACAAATATGAAAAAAAATGAAAAAAAGAGAGTCGGGGCGGCGGCGGCTCACAGCGGGGCCGGCCGGCGAGGGCGGTGACGGCGTCGACGACGGCGACGGTGGGGGCGGCGGACGGCGTCAGCGTGCAAGATCCGGACGGGCGGGGGCAGAGGCACGGGCGACGGCGACGGCGTGGGCTCCGGGGCGGGGGCGACGGCGTCCGGCAGCCTGGCGGCGTCGAGGAGGTCCGCGCGCGTCGTCGGGGGCAAACTGCAAGATGAAAACCAAAATTTTCACAAGTGTTCCTTATATATATGAAGCTTTAGACCCGGTTCTTGGCACGAACCGGGACCAATGGACCCTTTTGGTCCCGGTTCGTACCACCAACCGGGACCAAAGGCCTCTTTTCAGCAGCCCAAAGGGTGGGAAACAGAGACCTTTGGTCCTGGTTGGTGGCACCAACCGGGACTAAAGGGGGGCATTAGTCCCGGTTGACTCCACCAACCGGGACCAAAGGTGTGTATTGGTCCCGGTTGGTGCCACCAACCGGGACGAAAGGGGTGTGCTACTGCCGGGGCCAAAACTTTAGTCCCACCTCGCTAGTTGAGAGGGGCTCGGAGTGGTTTATAAGCCCTACTCCCGCTGCCCTCTCGAGCTCCTCTCAAATGCAGGCTTATGGGCCTAAACACACTATATCTGCCTGTGGGCCTATTGGGCCTTCTGCGGGTCTGAATCCTGTCCCATGGGTGGGATTCTAGTCGTATTCAGGCCGTGGTGGCCCACTGGGTGGCATTTTTTTCCTGTTTTGTTGTTTTGTTTTTTGCATTATTTATTTTCTTTTGTTTTTTCTTTATTTTTTAATTCTTTTTTGCTTTTAGGTCAAAAAATTATGAAATTTCTGTTAGTGCCATTAGTTTTCAAATTTGAATAGTTTAACTTTGAATTATTTGAAATTTGTGTGAATCACTAGTTTGTGATTAACTTTACTATAAAAATAGATTTTGGAGTGATTCTTTTTCCTGTTATTTAATATTACTGTGTTTTATCATTATATTCAAAAACAGTTTTTGTTATTTTAGTTTCTAACAAAAATAATCTTTATGATAATTCTTTTTGCTATTAAAGTTTCTAACAAAAAAAGTTCTTTATGAAAATTCTTTTTGCTTTTAATGTTTTGAACAGAAAATACTTTGATAATTTTAGTTGCATAAATTTTAGTTTATTATTTTTGCTATTAGAGTTTAATAAAAGTTTTATAGTTCATTCTTTTTTATATTAGTTCATTCTTTGAGCTATATGACCCTGAAATTCAAAAGCACTTCAAATGAACTCTGAAAAGGTTGAAAGTTGGCATGGTATCATCATTTCACCCACATAGCATGTGCTAAAAAGTTGAGAGGGTTACGACAAAAACTGGATACACTTCGTGTACAAAATGGACAATCTCTTTCGAAGTATCAGGGTTTCGGACGAAAACTCATCTGTTACAAATGGATTTCATTTTTTTGAACTTATTTGAACTCCAGACTCTTTGTGTGTTCAAAATGCACCATTCAAAGCCACATCAGCAATTTTCAACCCTTTCTGACTTCATTTGTTCTTTTTCATGCATTCGCTCATATTTTTGAGCTAAATGACCATGAAATTGAAAAGCACTTCAAATGAACTCTGAAAAGGTTGAAAGTTGGCATGGTATCATCATTTCACCCACATAGCATGTGCTTAAAAGTTGAGAGGGTTACGGCAAAAACTGGATGCACTTCGTATACAAAACGGACAATCTCTTTCGAAGTATCAAGGTTTCGGACGAAAAATCATCTGTTACAAAGGGATTTCATTTTTTTGAACTTATTTGAACTCCAGACTCTTTGTGTGTTCAAAATGCACCATTCAAAGCCACATCAGCAATTTTCAACCCTTTCTGACATCATTTGTTCTTTTTCATGCATTCACTCATATCTTTGAGCTAAATGACCATGAAATTCAAAAGCACTTCAAATGAACTCTGAAAAGGTTGAAAGTTGGCATGGTATCATCATTTCACCCACATAGCATGTGCTTAAAAGTTGAGAGGGTTACGGCAAAAACTGGATGCACTTCGTGTACAAAACGGACAATCTCTTTCGAAGTATCAGGGTTTCGGACGAAAACTCATCTGTTACAAAGGGATTTCATTTTTTTGAACTTATTTGAACTCCAGACTCTTTGTGTGTTCAAAATGCACCATTCAAAGCCACATCAGCAATTTTCAACCCTTTCTGACTTTATTTGTTCTTTTTCATGCATTGACTCATATTTTGAGCTAAATGACCATGAAATTGAAAAGCACTACAAATGATTCTTTTTAGTTGCATAAATTTTATTTTTATTGATTCTTTTTAGTTGATTCCTTTTCCTATTAGAGTTTTATTAAAGCTTTTTAGTTGATTCTTTTTTCTATTGTAGAATATATTAGTGGGTAAAAAACACACATTTGGTCCCGGTTCCAAACACCAACCGGGACTAAAGGTGGTGGGCCAGGAGCAAGGCCCATTGGTCCCGGTTTGTGTGTGGAACCGGGACCAATGATCTCAGACGAACCGGGACCAATGGCCCCCGAGGCCCGGCCCGCGCCCTGGCCTCATGAACCGGGACCTATGCCCCCATTGGTCCCGGTTCATGAGTGAACCGGGATTAATGGGCTAGCCCTGCCTAGACCAAAGCCTTGTTTTCTACTAGTGATGTCATTGAACTAATGCCTATTCAAAGATAATTTCAGTAAAGTCAATGTTGGCTTGGCAAGGACATATGATTGTGGACCCCTGAAAATGTTAAGGACATACATTGGCAAAAGCTTCAAGACTCTACATTCTTGGTTGAGTGATCAAAGGTCACATTGAGTCCATAGGAAAGAAAATACTATTGAAAGGGGATAAGGTTTTGGTCATGAGTAATTTGCTCAAGTGCTTAAAGATATTTCTTCAAAACCCTCAACCAATTTCTCCATATCCAATCTGTCCAATACCCTAAGTTCAATCTCGTTCCCACTGAAACCTATCCATCCGGACCCACCGAGATACACTAGACAGAGCCATAAGCCAAACCCTAGAAACTCGGTTCTATTGAGATGGCATTTGGTCCCACCAAAGTGTAGTGACCAAGTTTCTGTAACCCATCGCTTTCACTTTGGAACTACCGAGTTGAAACAATCGGAATTACCGAGATGAGGAATCTTCTTAGGTCATCACATATGGTCTCACCGAGTGGATTCATCCGGTCTCACATAAACGTCTAACATTCAAATCTTTTACACTGTTCGATCCTACCGAGATTTAATTTCGGTGTCATCGAGTTATGCATAAAATTTGTAACAGCTAGTTCTTTGGTGATGGATATATATACCCCTCCACCACCACTCACTCACATAGAGAGCAACCAAGACAAAACTACACTTCTCATATTCATTTTCGGAGAGGGAACCACCTACACTTGTGTTGAGATCAAGGGATTCCAATCCGACATTTGAACCTTGATTTCTAGCCTCCCCAAGTTGCTTTCCACTCTAATCATTCTCCTGCCCCAAGCCAAATCCGTGAGAGAGTGATTGAGTGTCGAGGAGACTATCTTTTAAAGCACAAGAGCAAGGAGTTCATCATCAACAACAACATCTATTACCTTTTGGAGAGTGGTGTTTCCTAGATTGGTTAGGTGTCACTTCAGAGCCTCCAAGATCACGTGAAGTTGAACCAAGGAGTTTGTAAGGGCAAGGAGATTGCCTACTTCATGAAGATCTACCCCGAGGGAGGCTAATCCTTCGTGGGCGTTAGCCATGCTGGAATAGACAAGGTTGCTTTTTCGTGGACGTCGCGCAGTCGTTACCCTTCATGGGTTGAAGTCTCCATCAACGTGGATGTACGATAGCACCACCTATTGAAACCACGCAAAAAACATCGTGTCCTCATTGTGTTTGATATCTTCGACCCCCTCCTTTACATTCATATGCAAAGTCTTTACTTTCCGCTGCACAACTCTTAGACTTGCATGTGTAGGGTGCTGCTTGACTTGGTAGAATTGTTAAGACTTGCCTATAACTAAAGCTGGGAAAAGATTAGGTTTTATTTGGTCAAGTAGTCTAATCACCCCCTCTAGACCTACTTTTGATCATACAACTTTCCAGAAGCAGACAAGCAAAGTTAGATGGAAGAAGCCACCACTAGGTATGTACAAGCTAAACATAGGTGCATTCTTTAAGAATGATACAAGTTAGTTAATTACTATTGTTCACAACTGTCGAAGGCAAAGCTATGACAGAAGTTGCCAAGTTATTTGACTATGTCTCTAACACAGCGACAGTGAAATCTATGTCGCTTCACCAAGTCCTTCAGTTGATACATGAAACCATATGCTAAACAAACATTGTATAATAAGCTGTCTTGAGATCATTTCTGCGTGCAATGGTGCGTCTGATGTTCTGCCCTCCTACTCAGCAAGTGTGACATATTGTTTTCAACAAGCTCATAATATCTCATCGATTCGATTGAAAGCTAATGGCTTTTGACACATTTTCTAGCCAGGCATACATATGGTTGAAAATCGATGTGCTAGTGCGATGATGACTTTGTTAACTTTGCAATGAAGTGCCAAGAGGACTTCTCTTAAAAAAACTTAACAAAGTGCAATTGCTTGAGTGAATGAAATGGTTAATCTCTCTCTCTCTCCAACCTCTCCTCCCTTTTCCTTTCATCAGTCGGTTCCCCTCTCTCCCAAGCCAAGACACCAATCTCTTCCTTTCCCGTCTCTCTCTCTCTGCGCTTGCCCCCCCCCCCCCCCCCCCCCCTCCCTACCCAATCCGCCCATCCATCCATCTCCTGCCCCCCGCAGGCGATTCCCCAACGTTTCCGCGCGGATTCGGGTGTTCCTCGCGCGAATCAGCGTGGATCCGAGGTCAGGACCCTTCCGATCGCCAATCCCTGCTCTCTGCGTCGCCTCTTGGTCCCGACGTGCAGGTGTGGGTTTGGGAGAGGGGGCTCCTCCGGCGGCGCGAGTAGGAACGACGATGAACTCTCCCTAGAACAGATTCTTAGATGACGGGCCCCGTCGCTGCGCCGCTTGCTTTAGTTTCTTTATTATATATATAATCACGTGGATTGGTTAGATCGCTAAGGTCACGCGCTTGGGCAGGACTCTTTTGATTTAGGGTGCTTCCTGGAGCAGCTTATAATCAACAGTAATTGTATGCAGATTGCGTAATTGGATCCTACTTACTGCGTTTGATTACCCTGTGGTCACCTGCTAGTAATTCGCCTGAGCATTTCATGGACATCATGCTTTTGTTTGTAATGGAGGTCATTTGCCACTTCTCAGTGTTAGTTTTAGTGGACTGATGCGAGTTGTGCACTATCAGCCAGTCAGGGTTAAGTAGAACTGAAAAATTGCCAATAAGGGTAAGGTTCCAATGTGGAGCTCACATGCCATTCACGGCAATAAAGCATCACTGCTATCAGGGTCTTACTGTGGACCAATCTATTTCATGGCTTATTATTTACCCGTTGCTCCACAAAAGGAAAGAAAGAAGTGATGCTACTATGGCAACAGATGAGCCACATATGTGATTCTTTCTGAGTTCATGGTAGCTTGCAAGAAGCTTGTGCTGTTATGACTTATCTTTGGATATGCTGGCCCAACCTGACTTTACTTTGTTTCTTATATGATGGCAGGAAAGATATCTGGTAGTACAAGCTTGAATTGGGAGTTGGGGCTATAGTCCTATTAGCTTATTAAATGAGGATTAATCAGCATAGGCTTCTGTTTTGTCACTCAAAGTTACATATTTTATCTCTCTTTCTGATGCTACATGATAATTAATAAACAGGCTCAAGTGTGACGGGGCTATTTTTTGTTCGGTGTGCATAATGTTCAAGCTAACCTGCACATTTAATAATAATAGGGAGCGCTTCAACCTGTGCCTTGTGTCTCTGAGATTTACTGCCGTGTATTCCAATTCACATTTGCTCATATGTGCGTTACATGGATAGGTAGCTTGTATTATAGATTAAATCAAAAGGTACATTGTGTTTCCCCACAGTATTTTCCTTGCTTTATGTGCACCATTCCTATTTCTTGCTATTATGATGGGCATGTATTGTTAGATGTAAAATGATCGAGATAAGACCAGGTTATTGGCTGCATTTGATAATGACTTTTTCATGTTATTTATCTGCAGCAACCTACGGAATTCTTTGACGGCATTTTCTGCAGCCTGCGGAACATTGTATCTGCAATAGTAAAAAAGTATATGGGCTGACTTTGGCATTTCATGGGAGGTTTTGAAGATGATGAACCACCCTCAAAACGCGCAAGAGCATCCTCAGTAGAGTCGGCAAATTTACCAGAAAATTTCTGTTATTCGAAATCCATTAACCCTTTGGGAGGTACAATGGCTAGACCTTTGGCTTCCCAGGGGAAAGAAGTTATGGTTGGTTCTAAAGGTGTTATTAAGAGGGACGAATTTGTGAGGATAATCACAAAAGCTCTGTATACTCTTGGATATGAAAAAAGTGGAGCTGTTCTTGAGGAAGAATCAGGTATTACATTGCATTCTCCGTCGGTGAATCTATTCAGAAAGCAGGTGCTTGATGGTAATTGGGACAATGCAGTAGCTACCTTGAATAAACTTGGCCTTCTGGATGAAAACATTGTGAAGTCTGCTGCATTTTTGTTATTGGAGCAGAAATTCTTTGACCTTTTGAGAAATGACAACTTAATGGGTGCCATAAAGACGTTGCAAAATGAAATCTCCCCCCTTGGTGTTAACAGAAAACGAGTTCATGAAATGTCAAGTTGCATAATTTCTTCTCCGCAGAACTTCTTGCTTGCATTTCCAAAGCTTGGAACCGAAGCTTCTGACTCACGCCTTAAGCTCCTAGAGGAATTGCAAAAGGTGCTCCCACCTGCTGTTATGGTACCAGAGAGGAGGTTAGAGAATATAGTTGAACAGGCACTTACTGTACAACGTGAAGCTTGTTATCTCCATAATTCTATTGATGGCTTGTCACTATATGTTGATCATCACTGTGGGAGGGATCAGATACCATCTCGAACACTGCAGGTATGAACTCATGCTGATGTAAGTGGTTGCATTTGTTGCATGTTTAAATATTTAAATACCATGTTTGAAATCAAGGTTGTGCTTAACAGTTGCCTGCATTGCTTAAGAATCCAAATAAGCAGTACTGGTCGGTTTGGTGTTCTTGCTCTTCGCTTGACTATTTCTGTACAGTTTTTATACATCACTTGTAGATTTTTTCATAACAAGTCTTGGATAAATTCTGTTTTCTCTCTCTGTATAATGTGTGATCCAGTTGTCATAAAGTTTAACTTAAGCATCCTCTATCCTCGCCCCTCCCCTCCCTTCCCACCTCCCTCTTGCTGTCTTGAATATTTTGCAATATATATTTAGGTTGGAAAGGGAACACATCAGATTCAGGTTAATGTAGAGGAAATATTTTTGTATGAGAAGATAGATGTGAGTTGAGTGCTATTTAAATGTTCATGAAAGCAACTGAGATCTGGCTCTCCTTGACAAGTAGGATGTGCTTCTCATTCTTGGTATAAAATAGTTAATGCCTAAATGTAATAATTGAAACTAAGCAATGCAATATTTCTCGATGCACAATCAGACACTGCTATCCACATATCTTATCACCTGTACTAAGCCTCAAGCAAATAAAAAATATTATTGCAGGTTCTGTGTGCACACGGTGACGAAGTATGGTTTCTTCAATTCTCAAACAATGGGAAATATTTAGCCTCGTCATCAAATGATAAATCTGCAATTATATGGAAGGTAACTATGCTTCTGACTTTTGACCTTCTTCATGAAGGTGTTCAGCAGTGCAGTGTCTTGCCCCTTACTTTCCCTTTTAGCTAGTGCCTTATGTGAAAACTTTCTGCACAACCACATTCACTCTTTTTTGGTCACCTGCTGGTCGTTTCTGTCCGAAAATTAGAGATCTCGAGTATTTCCTTTTTTTGTTCAAATGCAAATTGATAAAGGGTAGATATTTTACATCATTAATTTGTCGGAGTGGGTCTATCTAATTTGAGCCTTGTTGGCCTTAGCTGCAAATTTGATTAATATGTTTGTTTAGTTTGCTACATGATCTTGTGGCCTGACACTATAGACCATTTAGCTTGGCATTTATGCATTGGTGGTGCGGTTAGCCTACCTTGAAGGTGTTCTGATTTTATTTTTGTGGTTGATGAGGACATAATGTGGTCCTTGTTTGGAACTATCAAAACTTATTTCTAGAAAAACTTCCCAGCATCTCAATCTCAAAACTTCAATCCCATCGAGATTCCGATGCACATGAACAATCTCGATGCACATGAACCTAATTTTCAGTTTCATCTTCATCATTTGTTCCAGGAATTTTATTGCATTCTAGTATGTACCTCAGGATGTGCATGCGCATGTACGTACTGATAATGATGGTGAAATTTACATTTTCACTGCCATCTTGATAGTTGATGCAACACAAATCAATCTTCTGCTTGCTTGCAGTAATGTGGGTATTTTTCCTAGGTCGATGAAGATGGAGAACTATTGCTGAAGCATAGATTGACTGGTCATGAGAAACCAGTGATGATGGTTGCATGGAGCCCTGATGATAGCCAGCTTCTTACATGTGGAATGGAAGAAGCCATCCGGCGTTGGAATATTGAATCTGGTGAATGTATTCATGTCTACGAGAAGCCTGGCCTTGGTTTGACGTCATGTGGTTGGTTTCCAGACGGAAAGCAAATATTGTGTGGTCTATCTGATCAAAGCCTTTGCTTGTGGGATTTAGATGGTAAAGAGGCAGATTGCTGGAAAGGGCAGCGGTCATCAAAAACATCTGATTTTGCTGTAACAAAAGATGGCAAAGTTATAATAATTATGAACAGAGATTCCACAATTCTTTTATTCAATAGGGACACGAAACAGGAGAGGCTGATTGAAGAGGATAATACAATCACTTCATTTTCTCTTTCTGATGATGGAGATTTCTTGCTTGTAAATCTTATAAGTGAGAAGATCCATTTGTGGAACATAAGGAATGACCCCAGTAGAGTGAAACAGTACATTGGCCATAAACGCAGCCGGTTTGTTATAAGATCGTGCTTTGGTGGATCGGATCAGGCCTTTATTGCCAGTGGGAGTGAAGATTCAAAGGTATGAATGTATGATGTATTGACTGTAGATGCACTTAAGTTATGCTCTCCTTGTCACCTGTTCTATAGATTTTTAGTTGCAGATGATATCTGAGTTCCGGAAACTGTTGTTCTTGGCCGTGTAGCAGAATTATATTTTCTGTCCTGCAAGTCAAATTTACTGGATAACCTAGAGACCTATATTGGAACAGTTCTCAGCTCGCTGCAGTATTCTATTTTATGTAACAAAACATGACAAAATATGTACAACATCCGTGATATTTCTTATGTTGAGAAACTGTAAATGATACTTAACATCTACGTCTATTCCCCAAATTTGATTGCATGCACATTGATTCTTTATCTAGGTATTTTCCGCCAGATTTTGTTCAGAATATTTGGTATGTGACATATTAGTTACTGCTTTTATCTTTTGTCCAATTATGTGCATTACATGGTGGATAGAGTTAATGTTTAATTGGGATACATTACTAGTTTATTACTTGAATCTTGGGATCACTTGTTTCTTGTGAGCCAGACGAAACTTACAGATGGATTGGTACTTTCATGGATGACATGAAGTCATCTAGTAATGACATCCATGATCCATGGTTCCTTACACCTGATAGGTAGCCATAAAATGGGACTGGAGAGAATAATCCAGTGTAATGTAGCCAAGAGCTGGATTCTACTCCCTCCGTTCGGAATTACTTGTCACAAAAATGGATGTATCTACAACTAAAATACATCTAGATACATTCATTTCTTAGACGAGTAATTCCGAACGGAGGGAGTATAAGCCAGCGTAGTAAAACACCAATGTATGGAATGCACGTTTACCAATCTGGTACATAATGTTTCGGTGAAAGAAATTTTAGTCAGGTCTTTGAAGTTTCATGGAAAACAACTGTCCAGTGGTTTGTTTGATTTGACAACTCAGTGTGGTGATATTTTATCTGCCAGGTCTATATATGGCACAGAGCTACGGAAGATGTTATCGAGACTCTTTCTGGTCACTCCGGCGCAGTCAACTGTGTAAGCTGGAACCCTACAAATCCACATATGCTCGCTTCTGCGAGTGATGATCACACAATACGTATATGGGGGTTGAAGAAGGCCAGCACAAAGCGGAAGGACATAGGCAGCAGCAGTAGCAGCAATGGGACTCACATGAACGGCAGTGCCAACGGCAACGGTTTCTTTCACCAGTGCAACGGTAGCCGCAGCAAATGATGATGGCTTGATCCTTGGTAGCCCCCATGCAAGCGATGATAGCTTGATCCTTGGTAGCCCCCATGCAAGCGTCATTTGTAAATCCTCCTTTGCTTTGCTTTCCTTTCGCCAGGAAGAACACCATAGTTTAAAACAAAGCTACAGTAACAGGTGTGAGTGAGTGAAAAACCTGCTTGGTTTTATGCACCATCTCCCTTGTTCCATCATCATCATCACTGTGGTCACATTAATTTATCAATTCAAGCTGGATACAAATTCCGGTGTTATTTCACATGTGAAGCAGCCTTCTTTGCTCTGCTTTTGCAATGGTTACGACGGTGGCAAAAACCAAATGTGATCCATATCTTGCCTGATTTCCTGACTGTCTTACGAAATTAAGATAAATTTGGAACCATCCAAAATGGCTTAGATGTCTTTGGGGTTTTCACTGCCATTGTGAAGATTCTTTGAAACGCATATACTCCTGCTTGATATTATTTTACCCGAGTTGTTGAACTAGCAATTGCAAGGTTTGATAAAATACTGCTAATCTTGCAGTTTTGTGTAAATTACTCCCTACTTTCAGGTTCAGGCTGATCATAGTGGGGTAACTTAGTAACATAACGCATCTCAAAACAAGTATGCTTATGGCAAATAGTTAATGAGAAGAGATGTGTTTCTGTTAAGTAACATATGTTACGTAATATAACGTACCCCAAAGCAAAATAAGTCTACATCTAAATAAATGAAGACTTACATGACACAAGAACACATATGTTTTTTTTAGAAAAAAGGAGGATTCCTCCGGCCTCTGCATCTGGATGATGCATGCAACCATTTTATTAATTATCCACAAAGACCTTACAAAGTAGTACATCAGTTTTTACAAAGTAGTACATCAGTTTGTCTGAAGCCATCATCTTAGCAGCAACTGTCGCTACTCCTAACCACTTGATGAAGGGGTGCCGATAGTCTGAGCTTAATACCAAACAGACATCACACCAAAGCCTAACATCTAAAGCCGGAGGCCCCACCGAGCCACATACTGGGTTTGGGGTACAAACCGGTCCGACGCACTCTCATTGTGTCGTCGCCACCGTCTTCCACCAATCCATCTTCAGAGCAGAAACTAACACACGGACCTTGCCAGGCCTCTCTGCCATTGACGCCACCATGACGCCAGACAGCGTCCTCCTCCTGCGCGAGTCCATCTCCGTGCATCGGGCGCCGAGTCTCCACTGCGCCACGCCGCCGAGATCCGCCGCCATCAATGAGTAAGATGAAGCACCGCTCCACCAAAGAAGCCGTCCACTGGTCCCTCGAGCCCGTGCACACCTCCAAGAATGACGCCCCAAGGGGGAAACGACACCAGAGCGCCGCCGTCATCCGATCTATTGATCTAGAGTTTCCCCCGGAGGTAGCGGATAGAGGTCTTGAGCTTCTCCACGGCGATCCCTTCAAGAAGGTAATGACACAAAAGAGTGCCGCCATCGCTGGTCTTGGCAACAAGCCGAGAACAAGGTTTTCACCCGGCTTTGCTTGACGAACCTCCGTCTCGCATCGTGCGCACGGACCACCACCGATCTCCGCTGCCGCGAAGCGAGCAAGCCAATCTGGCCAGATCAAATCTGACCGGAAAGCCAACCACGCCCGCAGCTGACCAGCCCACCAAAGTCCTCCACGCCGCCGCCGTTCCGAGGTGCCGTAGCACCGCGGCCAGATGTAGCAGCTCCACCACTAGTCATCCGCCGCCGCTCGCCGTCGGGAGCGAGCCACCGTCGCGGAGGCTCGGATCTGGGGGCGCACTTCCGCTCGCCCGGATGCCCCGCCACCCTCGCACGCGAGAAGGAGAGGCTCCTCCACCACCGCCGTCCGCCGCCCGGGCTTAGCCCGACGTCTTCCTCCAGCGGCGGCGGAGGGGAGGGATGGGATAGGGAGTGACCGGCGGCTAAGGTTGGGGCCCCTTGGCCGCCCGCGTGGGGGGGGGGGGGGCGGATGGGAGAGATTGGATCTAGCGGAGGGGAGAAAGGAACGTAACAACACATATGTTACTTCTCACTATAAAAGTAGCAACATATACTAGTAACATATGCATGTTACTTCCTCTGTAAAATAATATAAGGCCATTTAGACAATTAAAGAGAGTATTAGCCTAAGTTACTTTCCACTATGAAAAGCTCTCCAACCAAGGTAGATGGTTAGTGCTGGAATAAATTTTGTAGTTTACAAAAGTACTTGATTAGCACACTCATTTTTTGTCAAATACTCCCTCTGTCTCATAATATAAGAATGTTTTTGCAAGCTTGTTAGCTTGAAAAACGCTCTTATATTATGGGATAGATGGAGTAGTTTTTTTTGTTGATGCATTAATTATAACACATGCATACATGACCACTAAATGACCAAAAACTTTTACGTGCATTGATGTGCACCCCTTCCGCGTTTGGGTTGGCAGTGCGCTCAATGCACATGCACATTTTCGTCTGCGCCACAGGCATGCGGCCAGTTTATTGCTCTTTCTGCAAACATATCAAAAAATTGCCCCAAATTCACATAATTCAAATAAATACAAATATCTCATAGTTTCACAACCAAATAATATCTCATAGTTTACAAGCCAAATAAAATTTAAAATAAATTGTCACAAATACATTTGAAAGAAAAAATAGCTGATACATCTATTGGTTGGCAAGGTGAGCCCACATATGCTCAATCAAATCATTTTGTACTTGAATGTGAGTTTTCCAATCACGCATTTGATGATGAAATTCGGTGAACTATGTAAACGTGTCGCTCCTTCATTCTCATGCACAACATTTTCACCCTGAAACTGGAACCCCTGATCGTAGATTTCACCCTCATGCTCATCCTCTACGATCATGTTGTGCATGATCACACAAGCAGTCATCACCTCCCACAACTTCTTGGTGCTCCAAGTTTTAGCAGGATACCGAACGATGCCCCATCGAGATTGAACAACACCGAGAGCACGCTCGACATCCCTTCTAGCACTCTCTTGTGCTCGGGCAAATCTCTGCTCTTCTCTCCCATCGGGTTGGGGATTGTCTTGACAAGAGTAGTCCACCGAGGATAGATACCATCAGCTAGGTAGTATCCTTTGTTTTAGCAGTGGCCATTGATCTCAACATTCACCTCTGGGTAGTTGCCTTCTACAAGCCTTGCGAACACCAGAGTGCTGAAGCATGTTGATGTCATTGTGAGAGCCGGCCATGTGGAAGAAAGAGTGCCAAATCCAGAGATCTTGTGAAGCCACGACCTCCACTGCAAGAAATATGTCAACTTGCGACCATCAATATTGGTCACTGAATGGTCATTGCTTTCCATTTGTGACCAAAAACAGTTGGTCAAAAGCTAGTCGTCTTTAATGAAACTTAGCGACCTTTCTTCTAAAATGATCGTAGACATTTACAACCAAAATAAAAGGTCGTAGGTTCTACGACCAATTTTTTTGGTCACTAGCAATCTTCCCACACCACGTCAGGTCCAACGTGGCAAGCTGACGTGGCAAAATTGCGACCAAATGAACAGATCATAGATTAGAATCAGCCCGGTCCATTTCGGCCGTCTAGATGGGCCGAGCCCAATAATTCAGCCCATTTAATAGTTTCTTCTTCTCTTTATTTTTCTTAGCTGCATGGGCCTAGCCCAACAATTTGGCCTTTTATTTTCTGGGATGGAGCCTTTTACAGACCAGTTTTTTATAGTCAACTCTTTTTTTGGGCCACAACCTCTTTAGTCTAGTTCTTGTTTGGGCCTTGGCCTTTTATTTTCTGGGATGTAGCCTTTTATAGACTAGGTTTTTTTTACAGTCAACTCTTTTTTAGGCCCAAGCCTTTTTAGTCTAATTCTTGTTTGGGCCTCGGCCTTTTTGCGGTCCAACTAAGTTTAGAGCCCAATTAATCTAAATAATATTTGGCATAATTCAATAAATATCTTGTGAACCAGGAGCACAACTTCACAAAATGGTCCAAACAAAACTCAAATAATTCAAAAACATGTGCTTCACAAAATGCATAACTTCACAGGTTCTACGACATAGTTCAACTTCACAGGTTCATGAGAGGTACTACGACATAGTTCAATGGCAGGTACTACAACATAACTTCACAATCTGCAGCGATGAGCCATCAAAGACATAGTTCAATGACAAAGATCAATGAGATGCTTTAGCTCCAAAGAGAGCCATCAAGTGGGCTAACTTCTCATCCTGTTCTTGAGACTTCTTGCGCAGCAGCTCAAATTCCTTCTGCGTGCAACTTCAGCTTCTTTCGACTTCATCTTGATTGCCGCCAATTCTTCTTTCATCACTTTAGCTTGAAGCTCCGACCTCTCCAGCTTCTACTCAAGATCACGCACATGAGAAACCACATGATGACCCACAAGTATAGGGGATCTATCGTAGTCCTTTCGATAAGTAAGAGTGTCGAACCCAAGAAAGGAGCAGAAGGAAATGATAAGCGGTTTTCAGCAAGGTATTCTCTGCAAGCACTGAAATTATAGGTAACATATATTTTTGTGATAAGGTAATTTGTAACGAGCAACAAGTAACAAAAGTAAATAAAGTGCAGCAAGGTGGCCCAATCCTTTTTGTAGCAAAGGACAAGCCTGGACAAACTCTTATATAGAGAAAATGCTCCCGAGGACACATGGGAATTATCGTCAAGCTAGTTTTCATCACGTTCATATGATTCACGTTCGGTACTTTGATAATTTGATATGTGGGTGGACCGGTGCTTGGGTGCTGTCCTTACTTGGACAAGCATCCCACTTATGATTAACTCCTATTGCAAGCATCCGCAACTAACAAAGAAGTATTAAGGTAAACCTAACCATAGGATGAAACATATGGATCCAAATCAGCCCCTTACGAAGCAACGCATAAACTAGGGTTTAAGCTTCTGTCACTCTAGCAACCCATCATCTACTTATTACTTCCCAATGCCTTCCTCTAGGCCCAAATAATGGTGAAGTGTCATGTAGTCGACGTTCACATGACACCACTAGAGGAGAGAAAACATACATCTCATCAAAATATCGAACAAATACCAAATTCACATGACTACTAATAGCAAGACTTCTCCCATGTCCTCAGGAACAAACGTAACTACTCACAAAGCATATTCATGTTCATAATCAGAGGAGTATTAATATGCATATAGGATCTGAACATATGATCTTCCACCAAATAAACCAACTAGCATCAACTACAAGGAGTAATCAACACTACTAGTAACCTACAGGTACCAATCTCAGACTTACAGACAAGAATTGGATACAAGAGATGAACTAGGGTTTGAGAGGAGATGGTGCTGGTGAAGATGTTGATGGAGATTGGCCCCCTCCTGATGAGAGGAGCGTTGGTGATGACGATGGCGATGATTTCCCCCTCCCGGAGGGAAGTGTCCCCGGCAGAACAGCTCCGCCAGAGCCCTAGATTGGTTCCGCCAAGGTTCCAACTCGTGGCGGCGGAGTCTCGTCCCGAAAGCTTGCTTCTGATTTTTCTTCGGACGAAAGACTTCATATAGCAGAAGATGGGCACCGGAGGGCCACCAGGGGGCCCACGAGGCAGGGGGCGCGCCCAGGGCGCGCCCCCTACCCTCGTGCCCAGGGTGTGGGTCCCCTCTGGTATTTTCTTCGCTCAGTATTTTTTATTATTTCCAAAAATAACTTCTGTGGAGTTTCAGGACTTTTGTAGCTGTGCAGAATAGGTCTCTAATATTTGCTCCTTTTCCAGCCCAGAATTCCAGCTGCCGGCATTCTCCCTCTTCATGTAAACCTTGTAAAATAAGAGAGAATAGGCATAAGTATTGTGACATAATGTGAAATAACAACCCATAATGCAATAAATACCAGTATAAAAGCATGATGCAAAATGGACATATCAACTCCCCCAAGCTTAGACCTCGCTTGTCCTCAAGCGGAAGCCGATAACGATAAATATGTCCGCATGTTTAGAGGTAGAGGTGTCGATAAAATAAAATACAGACATGAGGGCATCATGATCATTCTTATAACATCAACATATATAGATATTGTCATATGATTTCTTATGCTCAAGTAATAATCTATTCACAATGTCAAGTATGAATCAGAAACTTCATTGAAAACTAACAAACTATAATCTCAGTCATTGAAGCAATTGCAATTTATCATAACATCAGAAAGAGTCTATGTAAGAGCCTTTCAGCAAGTCCACATACTAAACTATCATTTAGTCTTTCACAATTGCTAAAACTCACGCAATACTTGTGGTCACGGAGTTTTAATCGGACACAGAGAAAGATAGGGGCTTATAGTTTCGCCTCCCAACCTTTTACCTCAAGGGTAATGTCAACAATAATAGCTCATGCTAACTTACATCCAATTAGATATATATATCAGGATCTTTCCAACATACTGTGCTTGCCAAAGGATAAAATGTCAAAAGGAAAGGTGAAGATCACCATGACTCTTGCATAAGGGTAAGAGATAAAAGTAAAAGATGGGCCCTTCGCAGAGGGAAGGAGAGGTTACTAAAGGGATCGAACTAAGAAAAACGATAAAGATAGGATGTGATGGTGATACGATACCGGGGCATCTCCCCCAAGCTTGGCAGTTGCCAAGGGGAGTGCCCATACCCATGTGATTATATCTCCTTTTTCGGGGGTGGTGATGTGATATTCTTGGCTATGATACCCCTCAGGATACGATTCTCCTCCTCGAGCTTGTTGACTTGCCGCTTAAGATCCATTATTTCCTTACGGAGCTTACCCGTGACAGTTAAAGCTCCTTGCACCCATCACTACAAAAAAAAGACACATCCGTGACATTTTGGGCCGAACGAAAAAAAATTCTGTCATACATATGACACTTCTATGACGATAATTGTGACAAAACCCGGTATCATCATAGATGTGGTGGGCTCCTAATTCTATGACAAAAAATCATGACAGAAAATGGGCTTTTCGTCCTGGGCGGGCCGGAGACGCAGCTGCATGACATTCTTTGGGCCGTCCATGACGGAAAAAACCGTGGTAGAAGCGAGGGGAGGAAAATTTCTGGGAGTTCCCGGTTACGGTGGGAGGTCGGGGGCCGAGCGATGCGCGTTTCTCTCGTACACGTACGCGCGTGTGTGCGAGGCATTGGCTCTAACTGAACCCGAGCGAGGCGTTGGGCTCTAACTGAACCCGAGCGATTGCACTGCAGGCTACGCGTTACTGAACCCGAGCGATCGATCGATGGCTGTTAACTGAACCCGATCGAGCGATTCCTTCGCTACTGCTGCTAACTGAAGCCGATCGATTGGATGAACAGTGAGCGTTGCGGGGGGGGGGGGTTGGATGAACAGTGAGCGGTGGCGTTGCCTCTGGATGAACAGGACCCCGTGGTGTGGTGGAGGGCTGGATGAACAGTAGACGGTGGAGGGGTGCCCGTGGAGGGGTGGTTGAATAGGACCCCGTGGTGTGGAGGGCTGGATGAACAGTAGACGGTGGAGGGGTGCCCGTGGAGGGGTGGTTGAACAGTAGCCGGTGGAGTAGCGCGCGGTGGAGGCTGGATGAACAGGAGCCCGTGGAGGCTGGAGGAGGTCGACGGTAGCCCGTGGAGGCTGGAGGAGGTCGACGGTGGAGATGAACAGTATCCCGTGGAGTCCCATTTTGCGGTACGCCACACCCCTCCCGATGAACAGGACCCCCGTTTCGACCGTAGGAGGTCCGTTTCGTCCGTTTTGCGGTACGCCACACCCCTCCCGATCAACAGGACCCACGTTTTGACCGTAGGAGGTCTGTTTCGTCCGTTTTGCGGTACGCCACACTCCTCCCAATCAACAGGACCCCCGTTTCGACCGTAGGAGGTCCGTTTCGTCCGTTTTGCGGTACGCCACACCCCTCCCGATCAACAGGACCCCCGTTTCGACCGTAGGAGATCCGTTTCCTCCATTTTGCGGTACGCCACACCCTTCCCGATCAACAGGACCCCGTCCGAACGTAGGAGGTCCGTTTCCTCCGTTCTGCGGTACGCCAGGCCACGTTTCCATCGCCTGTTCTGTCCAAGCCCTCCCGATGAACACGACCACGCATTCCGTTCCGACCCAGCCGGTTGGCTCCCATGCGTTCGGTTGCCTCCCGATGAACACGACGCATTCCGTTGCCTCCCGATGAACACGACGCATTCCGTTGCCTCCCCATGAACACGACGCATTCCGTTGCCTCCCCATGAACACGACGCATTCCGTTGCCTCCCCATGAACACGATGACGACGCTGTTTCTCCGTTCCGACCCAGCCTTGTACACGAGCCCTGGCCGTACGGTATGCGCGAGTAGGCGTTCGAGACCCTGCCCGTATGTACACATACGTGGCCGTATTTTCTTTCTTGCACCCTGGTCGCTGTATGTACGTGTACATGCTACGTGCGCGCCTCTACTACGACACGTGCGCGCCTCTACATCGACCAGTATGTACGTACACGTTCGTGACCAGAGTGACAACGCTACGTACGCTTCGACCAGGTGGGTCCCGACTGTCAGGCACTTCCTTGCCTGCGAAGATGTAGCTGGTGGGTCCCAGCAGTCAGGGGGGTGAATCGTTTTGTTTTGTTTTTTTTTGCCCGGACGCACTTCCTTGCGTGCGAAGGTGTAGCTGCTGGGTCCCAGCAGTCAGGGGGGCGAATCATTTTTTTTGCCCGGACGCACTTCCTTGCGTGCGAAGGTGTAGCTGGTGGGTCCCAGCAGTCGGGGGGCGAATCGTTTTTTCGGACGCACTTCCTTGCGTGCGAAGATGTAGCTGGTGGGTCCCAGCAGTTAGGGGGGCAAATCGTTTTTTCCCCGGACGCACTTCCTGCGTGCGAAGATGTAGCTCGTGGGTCCCAGCAGTCAGGGGGCGAATCATTTTTTCGCGAAATACGGTGGCCCGTCCGGTGGGTCCCTGCTGTCAGGTGGAGGAATAATCATTTTGCGCGTAATAAGGAGGCACTTCCTTGCGGCTGCCGTGGACCCAGCTGTCAGCCTCTCCACGTACAGTCCACGTCCGATGGAAGTCGTTCCTTGACCACGTTGACCACGCCGCGCCGAGAGCACCAGGGCGGTGGACGACGGCGAGGCCTAGGAAGGGGACGACGCGGAGCCGGGGAAGACGCGGCAGTGGATGCACACGCGGAGAGGAGTACGGGGGTTCACTGGTTCGGCTGCGCTGCCGTCGCCGCAGAATAACAGGGGGTGTGGGTGAGTGGAGGGATGGCCTGGCCAGCGGTGGGAGTAGTAGGGGGCGGTGAGGCCTCCGCGGCAGCACAGCCGGCCACGGGAGGCAGGAGCAGGCGGCACGACCGGCGCTGCTTTGGGCGGCTGGAGCAAGAAGACCAGAGGTTGAAGAAGCACGACGGCCGTTGGATGGACATCGTACGGTCACTGCAGCTAGAATCGTTTATATTGACTAAGTTGACAAAGCCCTTGGTACGTCAACTTAGTAGGCCCACAGGTCAGCTTCCGAAACGGTGCGCCCCAGATGTCAGGGGGAGGAATCATTTTTTGGGCGGGTGAAGCTAGAATATCCGAGATTGAAGAAGAAGCACGGCATCCGTTGGATGGACATCCAACGGCCACTGCTGCTAGAACCGTGTGTTGACTATAAGTTGACAAAGCCTTGCATACGCGTCAACTCTGTTTTTTTAGGGGACGCGTCAACTTAGTAAGGCCAGAAGTGTGTGGCAGAGAACTTATAGCCCATTTGAGATTTGTAAGAATGTGTAGCCCATTTTTGAATTCTAATGGAATTTACTACAGCCCATTTACAGTTTGTTAAAAGTACAGCCCATTTCAACCAACCGTTCAAAACAGAATTCAATAAAATTTCCCACATTTTGATGGGATCCGAAATATTTTTATCCCGAAATTTCTAGTCAGATTAAATACAATTTCAATATAAATTTATATTACGTAAAAATCCAACGAAACATTGCGCTCGCAACAATTAATGAAATTAAAATTTTCAATATCCAAAAATAATATTTTATAAAGTAATCACGTGTTTGGTGCATTTTTTATAGTTACTGCCCAGTTTTTATAATTACATCCCATTTATTATTTCTTAAAGCCCATTTTCTTGTTAAGCCTAATGCATCCCTCCTAGGAAAGATTTGCAGCCCAGCGGGGCGGAGAATAACAACTTGACCTTGCCTGGGTATTCCTAAAAAAAGTATAGCTGGGCTAGCCATTTTCAGCTTGAAAAAAATTAATATCTGGGCTGGATATCTGGCCTGGGCTAGACGGGCCACAGCCCGCCCAGTTAATACCTGCAGCGATGTTTTCGTTGTTGTTCAGAGGAGAAAAATTAATATCTGGGCTAAACATCGAAAAACTCTGCAGTGCTCACACCTCAAAAACACAAATACTGCTCGAGCTGCTTGGTCCCAGCTGTCGGCCGCTTCTTGTGCAATTCTCTCGTTTATTGACTACTACATAGGTTGACAATGGTGTGGGACCGTGATGTCAGGAAACCAGGAGGAAGCAAAATAAATTATAGTTATATATATATATATAAATAAGGAGGCACTTGCGTACGTGAGGCTATGGACCTGGTGGGTCCCCATTGTCATCCTCTCCAAGTAAAGTCATCTCCTCGCCCGCGCGCGCTTTCCGCCCGAAACAGTCAGCGCCGCCCGCCCCGCTTCCCGGTGCAGGCGATTGCTCCGCCTTCAAACGACACAAGTGTCGTCCGTCCGTCCATCTGCCGCCCACATTAATGATACGCGGTTGCCGAGGCGGCTACTCCGGCGCCACACGTCCGTCCCTCCGCCCGCCCACCATTGCTATATAAACTGCTGCGCCGGCCATAGCCGCAGTCATCCGCATCCGTTCCCTTTCTCCTGTCCACACCACTACTGCCCACCATGGCTTCCTCGCGCTCCAGCGCTCTTCGGGACGGGCGGACGACGGACCACAAGGAGATGGCAGCCATTGCTGCCGACCGGCTGGCCGGCAGGCAGCCGGAGGACGACGACGTCCCAATGGAGAACATGGTAGTCGACGATCCGGCGCCAACCCCCTCCTCCGCGCCATCCTCGCCGGTGCATTGCACCATGACCATCGGCGAGGCCCGTGCCCAATATATGGACAGGGTGAGGCAGATGCGTGAGGAGCAGTTCCGGGAGGCGCAGGCCGACGCCGCCTACAACCACCATCTCCTCCAGGAGCACCTGCAGGCGGAGGAGCAGATCGCCGCGGAGCGGGCGGAGCAGGAGGCGCTGCTCGACTCGTACCGCTCCGCCTGCAAGGGCCGCCTCGAGCGCTGGCGGTACCGCATGCGGGTGGCGGAGGCTGCGGCCACCTACAAAGAGGCTAGCAAAGAGGGCGATGAAGCGGGCGAGGCGCTGTTTGGCGAGACCGAGGACGAGGCAGAGGACAATGCCGGCTCCGACGAGTCCCCGCTCCGCTGGCGTCGATGAGGCCCTGCTCCGCCGAGGCCCCGCGGCGCCAACAACGAGGCAGAGGACACCGCCGGCTCCGCCGAGGCCCCGCCCCGCCAACAACGAGGCAGAGGACATCGCCGGCTCAGCCGAGGCCCCACCCTGCCGGCAACGTGGGGGAGGATTTCCACCGCTCCGCTGAGGCGCCGCCCGCCAGCAACGAGACAGAGGACATCGCCGGCTCCGCCCCACTGCCAACGAGGCCGCGCCACACAGAAAACGAGGAAGAGTAGAACACGGTAGGTCGCTGCCGCTCGGGTCCAAGTAAGGCCACCGCTGCTACCCTCCGGTTGAAGCCAAGCTAGGCGGGTTGACCATTGACGGCCGGTTAGCTTCTTGGCGGCGACGTGGAGTCGGAGAGCTGCGCTGGAGAAGAACGCTGCTTCTACTTAACTGCTGGTGCAGTTGGCTGACTGACACGTGGGCCCAACATGCCACATGTCAGTTACGCAACTGCACCTGCAGTTAAGTCACTGAAGCTTCTGTTTGGCTCAGCGGGACACAGGTGGGTAGCTTCGGTTAATTAATTATACCTCCAGCGCACCCCTTTTTAGTTGAAGAATGTATGAAATGTAATGAAATCCGGCATGTTTATATGAAATCCGACCGTGTATGAATGAATTTATTTCGATTAGTTCGAATTCCTGTATCACTGGCATTGGATGAACATGCAAAACAATACGTACTAGCATTATTCCCAGGGTGATCACCTCGTTTGCAGCAGTTTCACATGTACTCCCTCCGGTCCTTTCTAGTCTGCATACAAGTTTTGTCTGCAGTCAAAGTATCTCTACTTTGACCAATCTTATACAAAAAAGTATGCACTTTCACAATGTGCGAAGTAAAAAGGAACAGAAGGAGTACAAAGAGTTTGAGCAGCTTTTTAGCGTTTCTGTACATTGCAATCAAACACACAGGCCTGGCAATTCATAGAGAACATTCAAAACAATCGATGATTATGCATCTCAGCGACTCACATGTCAGAGGCAATATTTACTTCACAACTAAAGAATAAAGAAAAAATTGATCGACGCTGCTGACAGCAAAGGGCGTCCCATTCGAAAATATCAAACGCATGTCTTGCTAAAATCAATGAGCAAAATTTGACAAGGTTGTCCCATTCCAAAATATCAAATGCCTACGATTGTGGAATGGGCAGGGTTTGCCATCAGTTCGGACATTGACATGGCACCTCGTGCTAAATAAACCAGCTGTTCTTTTTGTGCAGTTCCACCAAAATCAACCAAATTCGCGCGTAGCTTGTATGATTTCGCCCTTATATGTTGCAACGCCTTGAACTTATCGGCACCTCCTTTCTTGTGGTGGAAATGAATGATTCGATGTATTCATGAACATTTTGTGCAGTTCCCATTGAAATCAAGCTGAGCACCCCTGTTTGCACAAATACAAAAAAGTGATTAGTATAAAGCAAACTGTACTATGAATTGACAGTTTCAACAGGCACATACATGGTCCATGTAGAGCACACTTTTAGAAAAATGGAACTCACCAGAAAGAATCCTAGAACAACATTGTACTCGCGCATCACAGCAAAAAAATGGAGATTTGTCAGTCCTTCTGAGCTGAAGTTAGTTTGGTCTTGTGGGGAGTAATGTAACCATCCTTCAACTGCTCCTTCTGATGAGAAGATAGACAGGGCTTCTTCATCCTGGCATAATCGGAACTAGTCACTTCACGTACTCCATATTCTTCTTCAGAGGAAGATGATCCTGTTGTGCAAAGACAAGAGGACTACTAAATGCTAGCATCCCTGTTTGCTCGAAAAAAAGGAAAGGAAATATTTAAAACAGCACAGATGAAGCACTTCTCAAGGACAATACCACTTTTTCATGACAGTATCTAAACAGTAGCACAACACCAATAGAGATGACAAAGCTCAATCATATGGATGAAATCAGTGGGCGAGTACCAACCTTTGTCAGGAGGCTTATTGTGTAGAGCATACAGATGAAGCACTTCTCCGGAACCATCTGTTGCTATCTACGGTGGTGGCCATGCTTACTATATACTCCTCGATTAGTTTAATGTTTCCAACATCTTCTTGTGCAGTTCCACTAAAATATATGGTATCTTCAAAGAAGATCCCTGTTTGCACAAGTAGAGATAATTACATATTACATTAAGAGTGGCATCAAATCAGTGGCAAAACAATTGCTCGTTCCAGCCATAGCAATAAATTAAGATGCAAAACTATATCATTACTTGTGTCATCACAGTTCCAGTGCTTCATTACAGCACCGGGAGTTGATTTTTGTTTTTCTTCCGCTTGTTCTTCCCCTTCATCACTTGGTTCAATAACAGACAAGCTTCGCCTTCAATGTAAGATTTGGCATGTCAATTAGGGAGCACAAGTATAGTACTAAACTTAATTTTCTGATGAAAGTGGCAAAATACAGGCCAGCAGTTGTGAAATATCCTTATCTTACCTCAATGGGATATTACGGTGCACATACAGATTGGAAGTCTTGTCTCCATTTGTGCAGTTCACTAAAATCAAGCAACATTATCGTACAAGTAGCACAACATATGAAAGCACACTGCAGAATCATGTGAAAGAAGGCTAGTACTGACCTCTCATGATGCGGAATTCAAACAACTCACAAGAAGAAGATCTGAACCAAATTCGCCTTAACGGATAGGAAGTAAGATCTCCTCTTGTGCAGTTCCACTAAGATCAAGCAATCAAGCAACGTTGTCGGTGTGACATTTTGGTTGAACTGCACAAAACACTCTTAAAACAAAAGTGTTTTGTGCAGTGCAACAAAAGGTCACAATGGCAACGAGGTGAAGTAGATAACCCTGTTTACACAGAGGTGCAAAGGAAACAATTAGTGGTCAATAACGGTGGATGACACAGAAGCCAACAAAAAGAAGCATCTACCTTATCTAAATGGGAAAGAAAGCAAGACAGTAGCATTTCTCAAACGGTGGCATTGATTAATATTAACATAGAGATTATATTAACAATAAAATTCGTTAAACATGTAATTTGCTTTTAACTGTGGCATTGCATCAATTTTCCAGCGGCATTATTAGAGGGTGTTTGTTTACAGGGACATTTTGGTGTAGGGACTAAAAAAACTCCGTGTCAGTCCCATCTAAACCAAACAGGAGGGACTTTTAGGGACTAAAAGTGGGCATTTGGGACTAAAGAAAGAAGACCCCGAGGGAGTCTTTTTGGGACTTTTTCCAACAGTTGCCCCTGCCACGCATCGCACCTTGTCTCTATTAGTTCATTACTAGGGGTAACATGGTCTTTTAGCATGTCATTTAATAACCTCTAGTCCATGTTTAGTCCCTGGAACCAAGCAGGTAGGGACTAGGGAGTTTTTAACCAAACAGGGCCTTAGATTAACAACAGCTAATGAGTTGCACGGGACAGTGGACGCACCAGCACCATGTGCATCTACCGATGTACTGTGGTCATGCACAGTCTGTTGCAACAAAGAACAAACAACCAAGGAGCATATTTGTGTTGGTCCCAGTTTTGTTATCTTTAGACACCTTTCCCTATGTGAGCGCAGCAAATCTAGTCCTGCTCAAACTCTACAGCCTTGTCCCTTCCTTTCCTTTTTGAACTAGTACTTTCGCCCCTTCCTTTCCTCTTTGAACCACGTCCTAGATTTATGCGATACAACTTTCCCCACTACTTTCCCCCATTCCTTTCCTCTTTGAACCACGTCCTAGATTCATGCTATACAACTTTCCCCCTTCATTTCCTCTTTGAACCACGTCCTAGATTCATGCTATATACAACTTTTCCCACTACTTTCCCCCACTCCTTTCCTCTTTGAACCACGTCCTAGATTCATGGTATACATGCAGCTAGAGCAATGCATGTGGAGTAAGTAAATTATACCTTAAGGTTCTTGGGGCGTGGTTCGGTGGGCGACGGGACGGCGGCGAAGAAGAAGGGGTCGGAGGCCCTCCCGCGCCGCCGCTGGGTGGAAAGTGAACAGCTGCGCCGGTAGTCCCTCGCCGACGGCGACAGCGTTAAGCCTCCTTCCCTTCCCGGCGGACGGATCCTGCCGGCTCTTTGAGCAGCAGTGAGGGGAGAGAGAGGCCAACGAAGTCTTGTTTAGATCTGGAGAGGGCGAGAGAGTGTGAAGAGAGCAACTACAAGCGCTGAGGCTCCAGCGGGAGAGGGCGAGAGAGTGTGAAGAGAGCAACTACAAGCGCTGAGGCTCCAGCGTGTATATATATACTGGAGAGAGAGTGTGAAGCGTGCAAACCCTAGAAAACATTTTGACCAGTCAAAGAATCCTCCTGGCACAAATTATGCTCAAGTGTAGTTATCGAACCCGAGACCTCAAGTTTGATGAGCGAACAGGCTAACCAGCTACACAACCCTCCCGTTATGTTCAACGAGAGGGAAATAACCTTTTATACATTCCTGCATTCGTGTGACAAGCATGCCGTGTTTTTTTGTGTGTGTGTGGGAGTCATTGGGATTTCAATCATAATCGTGTCATGTGGCTTTGGTGGTAAGACTATCCACAGTGGTGCAGAAATAATGCAGCCTTAGTCACCTTACCTCTCTCCACGTAGTACGTTGGGTCCCACCAGTCAGAGGGTGAAACAAACAAATTAATAAGAAAAATTAAAAGCGCCAGCGGTGTATCTTACCTCACACATCTCGCTACTGCTCGGGAACACTGTCCAATTGATCCCTCTGTTCGCTCACGTACTATTTTAAGTGAATCCTTATTATAACATGCACACAAATTTTGGGCACTTGTATTCGACTTAAGTCAGTGTGCCACCGTATCTCGTATACTTACTACTCCCTCCGTCTAGGTGTAATAAGTCACGTTAGAAGGTGCAACGGGACCAAGGTGCGTGCGTGTGCGTGTGTGTGTGTGTGTGTTTAACAGCATGTGTGTGTTAGAGAGAGCGACAGATCGACCTACTCCTACAGAGAGATGTTGTGTAGTGTACGATTTTAGCCGCGAGAGTCGGTGCATCCTCTCGTTTCCGGGCGTGTCCGGTAGGGACATGCGGACAGCTGCCACGCCCGCTCCTGACCAGCCTGGCCCACCCAAAGCCCCTCCATCGCCTGCGCGCGCTTCCCGCCCGAAACGGTCAGCGCCGCTCCAAAGAATCGGTGCCGCATTCATGCCCGGGCAGAGCGGACGCGACCTCTCACTGGCGCAAGAGTGATGGTTGCTTCGTCCGTCCAACTTACTGCTGGGTCTATGTGATTTGACGGCTCATTGGTCTTTATTACTGAGGTGGTAGGACTGCTGGATGTCCCACGCTTTCGGCGAAAGGAGGTACTACTACTAGATTACAATTTTCTCCATTCTTACAGCGGAGGCGTGCAAGAGCAGTGAAAACACGCAGGCTCAGTGATTACATGGCCCACCTCACACTATCACCGTGCGACACCTAACTCTTTACATAGTACTCCCTCCGTTCCTAAATATTACTAGATGAGTCCCCGCGCGTTGCCACGGAACAGCGGTATATCTCTCTGCGCAAAATTATCGATTTCATAGAACTAAAAAAACTCTATAACCGCATGACAAATGTGGTAGCCAAACTAAATAAACTCCCATCATCATTTAGATCATCCCACGTAAGGAAAAAAGATCAGCCAACTCCTACTGCATAATGGGATTATATTTTTCTTTTTGACATGTTAATGGGACTTAAAAGCTCACTTACATGCATGCTACCGGTGCATGCTTGCATGCAGACATGTTGATGTGATTTAAAACCCACTCACATGCATGTGCCACGGTATTTCTGCATGCTTGCATGTGGCTTAGTGCGGAGCCTCTCAACGTCTAGATCAGACGGCTATTATGGACTGATTTACTTCATCTAACGGCTACATCAATTTTGATGATGTGGCTCAAGGAGAGGATAGAGAATTCCTAGTAGTGGGGGCTAGCTATTACTAGTAGATAAGTCTTTGTAGAGATTCCACTACATACGGAACAAAATGAATGAATCTACACTTAAAATGCATCTATATACATCCGCATGTGGTTCATGGTGAAATCTCTACAAAGACTTATATTTAGGAACGGAGGAAGTACTAGTATAGTACGTACTGTAATTTATCAGCGAGATAAATTTGTACAATGCTATGAAGCTTCTAGCTTCTGTTACATGTATCTTGCGTCCAAGGTTGCCCGTTGCAACATTTCATCAAATACAAAGGAGACTAACATGCATGCTATTGCATCTCAATGATTGACAGATCATAGCAAACATGTACTCCCTCCGTTCCAAAATAAGTGTCTCAACTTTGTGCAAACATTAGTACAAAGTTGTACTACTACTAAAGTTGACACTTATTTTGGAACAGAGGCAGCTAAAGAAAAAAAGATCCATGCAGTCCCTAGCCCTTGAACCATGAACCCTGACCAGGCTTCAATTTGCTGGCAACGTTTGAGCTTCTTAATAAATGAAGTTTGCAACGTTTTGACCATCGGATCATTTTGTGCAGTTTCACCAAAATCGAGATGAGCATCCCTGTGGCAAAGAAATTGAAGAAGCGTGATTAGAATAAGATTACTGGGACTAGTTGATGAGACATAAACTCATCACAAATACAGTACGTAGAAGCCAGTAGAGGTATGTGCGGGGCAAAGAAGTAGAGAAATATCCACAGGGAGTGATGTGGGAAGCTGGAGCAGTGGTGCAAGCCGGCTGTAAAGGGAGTTGTACCTGAGGGACGTAGCTCAACCTTGAGGAGGGCGGCGCGAGGCGGCAACTGCCCATGTCGCGGCAGTGAGCAAGGGACGAAGGCAACCTCACCGGCTTTGTGAGAGAGAACGGCGGGGACCCCTGATCGGGACGTGCCGACAGTGGGTTTTCGCCGTCGGGGACGGCCACCGCATCTACACTAAGCATCCACCCCTTCCCCAAGAGGACGTGATCCACCGGGATGTTAGAGATGTGGCCACAGTCGTTTTGTGCGAGAGAGTGTGAAGAGAGCAACCCCAGCAAGCAACCGTGTAGGCTGGCCCATCCTGACTATGTATATAGTGGAGCGGTTTCCTTTTCTCTCCATATGGACCTATCATATTGCGTACATGCCACTGAAGAAAAAAAACTTTATTTATAAATGACGCGGCACCTACTACTCGTTCTCCTATAACCTTGCGCTTGGCATCTCCAAAATATTAACCTTGCGATTGGCTCTTCGCCTCTTTGGGAAGTCGAGCAATAATGGTAGTGCAGTATATATCGTTCTGGCTATATGAGACCGAATGAATTGCTGCACGTCCACCACGTGGGCGAGGGTCGAGGGGCGAGGGAGAGTGCTACATACGGAGCAAAATGAGTGAATCTACACTCTAAAATACGTCTATATACATCAGTGTTTGGAGTATGTACTAGTAGTTCATATTGAAATCTACTAAAGGACATATATATTCCAAACAATATGATATAATCTCTATAACCAAGGTAGTAGGGACGAGGAGTAAACGGAGGGAGTAGTAAATTTTTCTCCTCGTCCTGCGAGCCACCGCGCGCATGGGCGAGGGAGCGGGCGTAAGGCGGAGCAAGCTTCACCTCATCCTGTGAGCCACCGCGCCCGTGGGTGGGGGAGACGGCGTACTAAGCAAGCTTCTCCTCGTTCTGCGAGTTGATGGGACACATCAAAAGTACTCCAGTGTATAGAGCCTTGCCTCTATGGTAGGCCCCACATGGTTTGCCTCTTTTTTTAACATAACACGTCAAGTCGTAATTTGTTTGTTCACCCGTGGTAGACGATCCTCCCTCCACCAAGTGGACAACCAGTACACGTGCCAAATTACCACGTGGGCTGCCTTTTTCGTACAGAAATGAGCTCCACCGTGTACCCGCGCGGGTGTGGTTAGGAAAGAGACGGGAGTACGTGCGCCGTGCATGCACCTCTTCTCTTCGTGCACGTCCCCCACCTATGTGGGTGTGTGTGAGAGATACAAACCGCGTTCGTGAGTGTTTTTTGTTTTGGGGTGGGGGGGGTGGGGTGGGGGGGTTGATTTTGTGAATTATTTGTGGGAATATGTGTCGATGACATCTCAAACAAAATTTTGCATGCAATGTGTGTGAAATGGAGGCCTATCCATATCATACATAGAGGGTCGGGCAATCCACCAGAAGAGAGGGAGCGGTCATAGCTATCGATAGAGTCGAAGAGAGGATCAAGTGGGTGGGTGCGAGATCGATGAAGAGAGCCATCGAAATTGTGTGTGTGTTCAAGTCAAAGATATAGGGCGACTGGCCTACCGGAACGTTAGAGGGCACATGTCAAGTTTGTGTGTGGCAGGGAGACATGACTAGAGCGCTCGATGTATCGGTGTGTGTGGGGGGGAGGGGTGGGGGGAGAGGTAGGCAGAGGCCTGACTATAGAGGTAGAACGGCTCGTATATGTGTTGAGAAGGAGAGACCCAGCTATGTCTTGAGGGAGATCGGTCGACATCCATACATAATTGAAGGACGGGAAATATGATGGGACAGAGAGAGAGAGGAGAGAGAGAGGGAGGGAGAGGGAGGGAGAGGGGTAGAGTGCTGGATGGGTGATGGAGTTGCTTCTCGAGATGGTGGGAGAGGCCTACTAGACAAACTGAGGGTGGAACTGCAATGTTATCAATAAGAGTGGGGATGTGTTTCTGTGTGTGCCTGTGCGTGATAGATCTGTCGGGACGCATCCATGGATGATGAAGGGGAACCATGTGTTTGGTAAGAAAACCTAACTAGATCGGTAGATCAATTGTTGTTTGTCGGAGGAAGGGAGAGACACAACTAATGAGGTAGATCCATTGACGTGTGGGTAAAAATGAGTTATAAGGACCTCGCTAGCTATATGTATAGCGAGAGATCGGTCGGTGTACGTCCATTTGTTAGAGGCAAATAAGGCCCAGCGAGACGGATAGACAGAGAGAATGGAGCTAGGAGGTGGTGCGGGAGGCCCAACTACTAGCTAGATAGGGGGAGTGTGCGGTTGTGAGATCGATGAAAAGAGGGTCGAGAGTTTACACGTGTGTCTGACCGTATGAGAGATATGAGGCAAGGACACATAAAGGAGGAGATTGAAGGTGTGTGTGTATGTTGTAGGCAGGCATCGCTGGAGAGGTTTATCGATCGGTGTGTGTCGGAAAGGAGTTGTGGAGACTCTGGGAGAATGACCTAAAGAAAAAAATGAATGTGCCCGGTGGATAGAATGCTGAGGGAGGGGGAGGGCGAGGAGGGCGTGTGCATGCACGAGAGAAAGTTAGTGGTAGCTACAAAGGTTAGAGGATTGTGTGGGTGTAAGAGACTAACAAAGATCATAATTCGATATGAAAGCGGATTCATATATTTGAATAGGAGATCATAGTGTTTTAAACATTGCATGCATGAATATAGCGGTGATACACGTGCTGTGCACATGTTATACCATAATGTGATAATGCATGGCGTTTGCAACTCACAGCTAAATGCCGAACAATCTAAACCATACTATACATCAAACAATCTCACATTTTATTTGAATTTGTGATAATGTGTGGCGTTTGCAGCTTACAACTAAATATCGAACAATCTAAACAATACTATATATCGAACATTCTCACATTTTATTTGAATTTGTGGTAATGTGTGGTGTTTGCAACTCACATCTAAATACTTGTAGGCGTAGGGGGCGGGGCACCATACATAATGTGATAAACACATTATACATATGAGACATGGTTTAGATTATGAAGATCTAGCTAGAGCTAGAAATGTAATGTGATTTGAAATCAAAATAAAGTGGATTCAAAAAATCTAGTTCGAGTTCATATAGTACACATAGTTCATATGTAACTCGAGACTAATCATGTGGTGTGCTGTGAAGATAATACACAAACGATGGTTTAACTTGACAATAATGATGATTGTAGATCTTATTAAAACAGAGAAACGAATTCAAATGCTTTGACTTCACAACAATCATTACTGTAGATCTTATTCAAATAGAGAAACGAATTCAAATTTAGTTCATATTGAAGCGGTAGTATATACGTTTGGAATGCACTAAAACGTTCATTTGAGTAGTAGGTTGCATGCATTATACACGTAGCGAAATATTTTAATTGAACATAACATGAATTCAAAGTTTTGAATGACATTTGTAGTGCGCATTGATTTGGTACAGTACACGTTAGGCTTGTCCGGAAATTTCAACCCGCGCCTTGTTAGCCCGAAATATTTAAGATATATCTTTGTCTCGTTGTGCTCCGACAACTCCCTCCATCTCAACCCGCGCCTTGCTATTCCGAAATTACAACGCGCGCGAAAACTCCCACCTCCTGTGAAATCCCGACACGCGAAATGCCCGTGGTACCCCTGAACCGAAAGAACCGCCTCAAATCGGTGGGGGTACTTTCGTAACTTACCCCACATTTCGGACAAGCGCGTCTCTAAGCCATGGTTCCCCACTGCCATCCCATCCGCCCACCCATTCGTACACCGAGGCCGCGAAAACCCGCGACGAAACCCCACACCCTGCTCCGTCCGCCACCCAGCCGGAGCCTCTTCCCCGACGACGTCGTCCACAGCAACACCTCGACGTCCCTCATCCACCGTACCGGATGAGGATCCGTCGTCGATCTCATCGTCCCGCCGGTTCAGCCACCCCGTCCTCCACCTCCAAGGAGCTGCCCCGACGTTCCCCTCGTCTTTCGCGCCACCTCCATTCCCACACCGCGTCTTCACCTGCACCACCGGAAGAGCATCATCATCACCGTTTCCTCGGATGAAGCTGCGGCCTAATCGGCGCCACCAAAGAGGTTGTACACTAATCGCCGCATTTTCTTCTTGATTCGATCTCACGGTGCTGCCGGCGCTCGGTCCCGAGCCGACACGGCGCGGCTCCATCCACGGCGGCGTCGCCGGCCACTTCCTCCACGGCGTCGCTCCCTCGGCGGCGATGTCCACATCAGTAGGAGCTGCTGCTGCTTTAGCTCTTGCTCGCGCTGCTCTTGCTCTCGGTCCCCTGCCTGGTCTGCTCTTGCTATTGCTCTTGCTCGCGCTGCTGCTCTCGCTCTTGCTCTTGCTTGCGATGCTGCTCCGATTTAGCTACACTTCAGTCGACTGAATCGACTTTTGGGTCAGTCGATTTTCAGGGGGTGGGGGGGGCTCGCCGGGGTGAAGGAAGAACCAGCCGCAGCGGGGAGGGGGGCTCGCCGGAGAGGTACCCCACTATCTATCTTAGGGTTCAGGATGGGGGCGGTGGTCGCCGGCGGTGGCGGGCGTTGGCGGGGCGGTGGCGTGGGGATCGCCGGAGAAAAAGCTCGGCACGGGGGGGCCTAGAGGGATGGCCGGGGCGGCGGCGGACCGGCGGTGGGGAGTGTTTTCGGGGCGGGCGGGGCGGCGCACCGCCGGCCGCGGCGGCGGGGGCTGCTGTTTGGCCGGTGGTGGCTGGCGGCTCAGGGGGTGGAGGTTGAAGATGAACCGCAGGCCCTTGATTTCGTATCCAACGGCTGCAAAATCGACTGACCAGAGATGAAAAAGTCAGTCGACCGACGTGTAGCCTCACCTTGCTAGTGCGTTCAGTTTCGACAGCAAAATTCAGTTTCGACAGCAAAATTCAGTTTCGACAGTTAAGTTCAGTTTCGACAGTTAAGTTCAGTTTCGACAGTTAAGTTCAGAGATGAGCGGCTGATGTATTTTACATCTAGCACTTTGTGGTTATGTATTTTACGTCATGTATTGGAGATGCTATTAGAATTCCACTCAGGTTAACGTTGTTCGTTGTCTCTCTTGTCCTGCTTCAGCCTCGGCGTCGTACAACTCACCGGAGCTGCTCCAACGACGAAACCCTCCATCACAGCGGAGCAGTACCTCGGGCTCCATCTCCAGACGCCTAAGATCTTCTTCCCCTCCTCCGACAGCAAAGTCAGCCGGAGCATCCTCACCGGCCAACCCAATCACGCTGAGATCGACATGGCTTCGCCAAAGAGGTTGTACACTTGTTGCATCTCTTTTTTACTCTACATGTTATATATATTGTCCACTGAGCACACGGATTTGTTCCTTTAGTGTCTCCTTGAAAGAAAAAACGTAGGAATTTTAATTTTCACTTGTCCTCCTTTTCAAATTCCTATTCATGAAGCACAAGACTAAGAGATAGTAGCATAATAGCATTATAACCGTACATTTTCTTGTGGTTTGACTTAATCTCACCATGCTTCTTTGCATCCTGTGATCTTCCAATTGTTGTGAATCAAACACCCAGATTGGCAGAAATCCTGTGTTTTTAAATTCTCTGTTTTGCACGTGCATTCCTATCCTATTCCTGTCTATTTCCTATCCCTGCATTGTTGGAATCCTCCAATTCAAACGAGCCCTTACAGAATTACTTCTCTTACAGATAGTTGTCAAAGAAAACCTTGCGTGGTTTGTCCCGCTCCTGCTGCGCCGTCGTCCACCCCAGCTCAGCTGCTCCAACGACAGAAGGGTCCAGCACAGCAGGGATCCGGCCTCCAGACTGTCTTTCGCCGCCTCAGATCTTCTTCCCCGCCGCTGGCAGCCATGAAAACTGCATTACCATCATCAACCGAGCAGATGACCTCGAGGACTACACGGGTCCGCAAGAGAGGTCGCACTCTTTCGTGTCTGCTTACGTTATGCATCGCTTAATATTACATGCTACTTTATCGTCCTGTTCACCGATTAGACTCTGAGTCAGCTCCAAACTAATGGTCAAACTTGAGTTTTTAAATGGTTGTGGGGTACATATCGGGGCCGCTATCAATAGTATCTATCTACTATCTGGTTAATCTCCGGTGTCTACTATGAGTTTCATGTTGGGTGGGAAACAAACAGTAAAGAAGCCATTATCTGTATTTTTTAACTGAAGCCATTATCTGCCTGCTATTATTGGTTTTGGGTCTATCCACAGGTTGCTACCATCACTCTGGATTTCTGCATGCACTCCTTACATAATCTCACTATGTTTTATTCCTATGCATGACAGTTATTGTAAACAATGGAACTGAACATGTAGAGCAAAAGAGACGAGCCTTGCGTGGCAATAAAATTTCATGCAGACGTCGCTCCATGGTAGGCGCAAAGGCAGCCCCCCCTCCACGCATTTCGGATTGTAATCGAGAGGAAGATATCTGTTCTGAGGGGGATTCAGAAGGAGAAGACAACTCCTATTTACCCCCTGAGGTCTTCGCTCTAACTTGGCATGCTGATGTTGGTTATATCATGCATATGGTGTCTTGCATTGCTTACTTTATACATCAAATATGTCATCTGCTTAGTTTAGACATCCTTTGTGCGAATGCCATCTGTTTAGTTTATTCATCGTTTATGTGAATTATGCAACGCCATCTTGTTTAGCCAGGCATCATATATGTGAATTTTGCAATGCCATCCTGCTTAGCCAGTCATCTTATATGTAAATTATATCAGGCCATCCTTTTTTTCGTTACATATTACATTTGTCAACAATGTTAGTACATTCAACTGCTCTTCGTGTGCATCAGCCATTTGACACGGTGATGGCAAATTCTGGAGTGAAAACAAGGTCTTCAGAGCAGACTATGCTATCTGACGAAGCGCATATCTCGCTGGTTACGGATAGCTCCTCAGAGGAGGATTCAGAGACAGATGACCAGTCCTATTCCCCCCCCCGAGGTGTATGCTCTAACTTGGCAGGGTTATGTTGCTCATATCGTGCGTATGGTGTCTCGCATTGCTATGTCATTTGATTAGTTTAGACATGCTTTGTGTGAATGCCACCTGTTCAGTGTCTAATTACCATATATGTGAATTATGCATTGCCATCTTGTTGCAAGACATTATATATGTGAATTATACAATGCTATCTTGTTGCAAAGGCATTATATATGTGAATTATGCAATGCCATGCTGTTTAGCCAATCATCATGTATGTGAATTATATCATGCTATCATTTTTTTGTATTACGTGTTCCATTTGTCGACAACGTTTGTATATTCAACTACTCTTCCTGTGCATCAGCCATTTGAAGCGGTGATGGAAGTATCTGGAGTGAAAACAAGGTATTCAGAGCAGACAATGCTACCTGCTGAAGCAGACATCTTGCTGGTTACAGAGAGCTCCTCAGAGGAGGATTCAGAGACTGATGACCAGTCCTATTTCCCCCCTGAGGTCTATGCTCAAACTTGGCAGGGTTATATTACCCATGTCATGCATGTTGTCTTGCATTGCTTAGTTTTTACATCATATATGGATTGCCATCTGCTTACTTGCTTACTATATAAATCATATATTTGAATTATATCATGCCATCATGTTTACATAGTACATACACATCATCTATCTGAATTATGGCATGGCAACCCATTTAATAAAGACATCATATAGTTATATCATCTCATCCTGTTTAGTGTTTACAGTCATCATATTTTGAATTATGGCATTCTATCCGTGAATGTATGTGAATTATGGCATGCCAACCTATTTAATAAACACATTATATAGTTATGTCATGTCATCCTGTTTACATAGTCTCATATTTTGAACTATGTCTTTCCATCTTTTTTAGTTAGCCATCATAATGTGAAATTGTGTCATGCTATCCTGTTTAGTTAGCCATCATATATGTGAAATTGTGTCATGCTATCCTGTTTGGTTAGACAACATAAATATGAATTATTTCATGCCCTCTTTTATTCCCCACTATCCATTGCACCTGTCTATCATACAATGTCTATACTTTCAATTACTTTTCTTGTTTATCAGCCATTTGAATTGGAGAGCGTGATGGCAGTATCTAAGGGAGTAACAACACGGTCTTCAGAAAAGATAGTGCTACCAGTTGATGCAGATAGAACCACGGTTGTACTTGCCCAAGGACCAGATCCACCACACATAACCCAGACTCTCGCAGATTGTACCCCTACCCAGTTGGACAGAGAACCAGCTACACCCCTTCTAACCCCAACCCCGGCAGATAGTAACCCAGTTCCAGTTGACACAGCACCGTCTCCACCACAGAGCACCCAAACACGAGCAGTTAGTAAGGGAACTGCAGTGCCCAAAGCACGAGGACCACCACTCCGAATCCCAACTCAACGCTTAAAGGAGAAGAAGATTTGTTCTCAGGTCAGGTTCTGTAGCTATGGTTCATACTCCTTTGCTCTTGCATTACTGTATTTACTCATACCAACTATTTTCAAATTTGAAGGATGGAATTGAAACTCCAATGGCGCAACAGGTATGTTTTAAACCTGTTTCTTTAACTGGTTTGCTGTTGTAACCTGCTCTATGTTGATTTCAGTTTCAATTGAATAAACAGTTATGTTCTCATGTCATGCACATTACAAGTGTTGTTATTGCTCTATAGTTACCCACACTTATATTCTGTCTATTCTGCTTTGTCTTGAACAAATATTATTTGAACTGTGTCTCTATCTTGATTTGGCAACAAAAACTAGAATGATATAGACCATAAAGTGACCATGGTACATAGATATATGTTTGTTTCATGCTGTTATCCTGTCCACTTTACTACTGAACTCATTTACCAAAATGAGTTTCATATACAACATGGTAAACATGTGATGTGTCTGCTTGTTTCTCTTTTAGAATGCGGACAAAATATTGGAGAACAGTACCGCGTTATCCAATGGTAAAGGAAGTAATGCAGATAAGGTTCAAGATAGTGAGACATCCCTGTTGGTCTCCAAGAAAGCTGATAAAAACTATCTTGACGACAGTGAGGGAACCCAAAAGTCCTGTCTTGATGTAGTGTTCGAGTTACTGGCCACTACTGCTGGCACAAGCTCTTCGAACTCGCTGCCTGAATCAGTTCGTCTTCTTGAGTCTCAACTTCAAGTTGAAAGACATCGATCAGATGTGCTGCGACAGGAAGCTGAAGGACTGAGGAAGTCCCTGCAGAATTCAGATGCATATTTTCTGGTGCAACAGCAAGCGCTGGAGGATTTAAGCGCCAAACAAGAGAAAGTTAATAAGCTTGCTAAGCATCTTGCCAGCATTATGGGTACCCAGGATATTGTTTCTTGAGATCTTCTGAAGTGGTTTCAGTTCTGGATTTGTTTTGCTGCGGCGTTTATTTGCGCTGGTCGCCAACTTTGACAACCAGTGTATATGATATGCTGCTTTGTTCCCTATATTTGCACTGGTGGCGAACTTTGATGCCCAGTGGATGTAATATGTGTAATAGCCGTGATAGCCTAGCGTTAGTTGCTTGCTTATTTATTTCCTTGTTGTCTTGTTTATTTGTTTGCTTGTAGTCATTGCAGGTCTTTTTCCGTGGTTAGCTAGTGGCTGCAATAACCTATTTTTTAAAACTAGGCCACAATAACCATGGGCTAATATTTACTGTAGTGACACTGGGCCTCCTACTGGCCGTAGAAACAGTGGGCCTTCTACGGGCCGTAGAAACAATGGGCCTTCTGCGGGCCGTATCATCAATGGGCCTTATACGGGCCGTATGATCGATTGGCCAAACATGGGCCAAACAGACCGCATTATGGCCGTAAACGGGCTAGAGTTGGAATCGTCCGTTCATGGGCCGACCATAATGGGCCATCGTTAATAGGCCGTATTTGGTGATGCTATGAAAATGGCCCAACAGACTAACAGTCCACAAACGGGCCGACTGTAACGACGGGCTGAATTTGGCCCACAAGCAGAAAATGACAGTAACGGGCCGTAAGTAACCGAATGCTGCAAATGAGCCCAAGAATAAATGGGCCCTCAGAAGGCCGAAAGTTAACTTGGGCTGGAAACGGCCCAACGGAATAACGGGCCGTTAATGGGTATAAAGTGATACACTGTTCATTACGGGCCAGTTTCACCACGGGCCGTTAATGGGTGTAAAGTAATACACTGTTCATTACGGGCCAGTTTCAGCACGGGCCGCTAATGGGCCAAGAGTTACAAAGGGCCTCATATGGGCCGAAAGACGTCATGGGCTATACATGGGCCAGAAGTGAAAACGGGCTGGAATCATATTGGATGGCCCAGATGACGCTACTGGGCCTAATTCGGATAGGGCGTAACGGGCCTTGGGTTAGCGGGCTGTAAATGGGCTATATGCGAACAGGCCGTTAACAGGCTTTCCATGGGCCGGCCCGCCAGCTTTTGACCAAGTCAAACGGGCCGGCCTTTTCACAGGAATGGGCCACTGTTGGGCCGTGCCACGTGTCGACGTATCATAGGCGCCTTCTGTCCAGTGAGTGGATGACATCTGTCCCAACGATGAGCCGACACGTGTTTCCTCTAGCCAATGATGATTTTACACGTGGAAAATCCCCATTGGTCGGGGCTGTTAACGGGTTATCGGATCCAAAACCCGACCCGATAGCTTAACGGCGTTCCGTTACGGTGGATGCCACGTGTCGGTCACCCTTGACGAAAGCACTTCTGTGACGCGCGATTTATCGTCATGGAAGTGGACACTTCCGTGATGATAATTTTGGTAATGTCATGGAACACTTCTACGACAGCACATGTATGACTATCTTGATTCTGTCATAAATTTGTCATGGATGTACATGCATGACAAAAAACTCGACCTACTGTGACAAACACGTATCATCACGGAAGTGTATTTTTTTGTAGTGCATGGATGCTGCATAGTTGCGGGAGAACAAGTAACACTCTTCTTCATATTTTCATAAGAAAGAAATCTAACATTGGAAGGGGTAACCGAGTTTGAAATAGCCGAGCTCTGTAGTTCCCCCATCGTGAATCCGGCCCGGTAGCGAGAAGTGACTTCTTGATCCTCCTCCATGGCATCTATCCTTTTCAAATCGGCCTCCATCTCTTCCTCCGTTGCTGGCCCAAAGTGGTCAGCATCGCTGCTTGTTCCTAGTCCCGGTGTCGGATGAGACACCCGACTCTCCCCGACGATTCTTGAGAAGACATCTTGCCATGATCTGCGGCAGAAACAGCTCGAAATGAAAACAGAGGATAATTGCGTGATACGGTGGTCAAAACCTTCGGGCGATTATATAATGAATTTTTACCAACCAAAATACGTATCGTGCAAGAAGATGGAGTCCGGAGAGCACACGAGGTGCCCACGAGGCAGGGGCCATGCCCGGGGGGTAGGGCGCACCCTCCACCCTCGTGGAGGCCTCGTGTCCTTCCCGGACTGCTTCTTATTTTTCTATTTTTCTAAATATTCCAAAACGGAGAAAAATTGCCATTGGAACTGTTTTGGTGTCGGTTTACTTACCGTACCACATACCTATTCCTTTTCGGAGTCTGAAACGTTCTGGCAAGTGTCTCTTATGTATTCCTCCGGGGTTACGGTTTCAATAATATTAGTTTCAATATTTATAGGATTACCTGAGATATAATGTTTGATTCTTTGACCGTTCACCACCTTCGGATTTGTGCCTTCGAAGTTGTTGATTTTTATGGCACCGGAACGATAGACCTTCTCGATAATGTAAGGACCTTCCCATTTAGAGAGAAGTTTTCCTGCAAAAAAATCTTAAACGAGAGTTGTATAGTAATACATAATCACCTACATTAAACTCACGCTTTTGTATCCTTTTGTCATGCCATCTTTTAACTTTTTATTTAAACAACTTAGCATTCTCATAGGCTTGGGTTCTCCATTCATCAAGTGAGCTAATGTCAAATAGCCTCTTCTCACCGGAAAGTTTGAAATCATAATTGAGCTCTTTAATTGCCCAATATGCCTTATGTTCTAGGTTGAGAGGTAAGTGACATGCTTTTCAATAAACCATTTTATACGGAGACATACCCATAGGATTTTTATATGCAGTTCTATAGGCCCATAATGCATCATCAAGTTTCTTGGACCAATTCTTTCTAGATCTATTAACAGTCTTCTGCAAAATTAATTTGAGCTCTCTATTGCTCAATTCTACTTAACCACTAGACTGTGGGTGATATGGGGATGCAATTCTATGATTAACATCATACTTAGCAAGCATTTTACGAAAGGCACCATGAATAAAATGTGAACCACCATCAGTCATTAAATATCTAGGAACCCCAAACCTCGGAAAATAACTTCTTTAAGCATCTTAATAGAAGTGTTATGATCATCACTACTAGTTGGAATAGCTTATACCCACTTAGTAATGTAATCAACAGCAACTAAAATATGTGTATATCCATTAGAGGCAGGAAACGGTCCCATATAATCAAAGCCCCAAACATCAAATGGTTCAATGACAAGTGAATAATTCATAGGCATTTCTTGACGTCTACTAATATTACCAATTCTTTGACATTCATCACAAGATAAGACAAACTTACGAGCATCCTTGAAGAGAGTGGGCCAATAAAAACCGGATTGCAGTACCTTATGTGCAGTTCTATCTCCAGCGTGGTGCCCTCCATAAGCTTCGGAGTGACACTTGCGTAGGATCTGTTCCTGTTCATGCTCAGGTATACAACGTCAAATAACACCATCTACTCCTTCTTTATAAAGATGTGGGTCATCCCAAAAGTAACGTCTCAAATCATAGAAAAACTTTTTCTTTTGCTGGTATGTGAAACTAGGTGGTATAAATTTAGCAACAATGTAATTAGCATAATCAGCATACCATGGAGCAGTACGAGAAGCATTTATGACAGCTAATTGTTCATCAGGAAAGCAATCATCAATAGGTAGTGGGTCATCAAGAACATTCTCTAACCTAGACAAGTTGTCTGCAACGGGGTTCTCAACTCCCTTTCTATCAATAATATGCAAATAAAATTCTTGTAGCAAGAGAACCCATCTAATAAGTCTAGGTTTAACATCTTTCTTTTCCATTAGATATTTAATAGCAACATGATCAGTGTGAATAGTCACTTTAGAATCAACAATATAAGGTCTGAACTTATCACAAGCAAAAACAACTGCTAAAAATTCTTTTTCAATGGTAGCATAATTTCTCTGGGCATTGTCTAGAGTTTTACTAGCATATTGAATAACATGTAATTTCGTATCAACTCTTTGCCCTAGAACAACACCTACAGCATAATCACTAGCATCACACATAATTTCAAAGGGTAAATTCCAATCAGGTGGCTGAACGATAGGTGCAGAAATCAATGTTTTCTTAAGTATTTCAAATGCTTCTACACAACCATCATCAAAGACAAAAGGAATATCTTTTTTTAATAGATTAGTCAGAGGCCGAGAAATTTTTGAGAAGTCCTTAACGAACCTCCTATAAAAACCGGCATGACCAAGGGAACTTCTTATACCTTTGATGTCCTTGGGGCATGGCATCTTTTCAATAGCATCAACTTTAGCTTTATCAATTTCAATGCCTCTTTCAGAAATTTTATGCCCCAAGACAATACCTTCATTAACCATAAAGTGGCACTTCTCCCAATTCAAGACAAGGTTAGTTTCTTCACATCTCTGCAAAACTTGATCAAGGTTGCTCAAGCAATCATCAAAAGAGGACCCATAAACTGAGAAATCATCCATGAAAACCTCACATATCTTTTCACAAAAGTCAGAGAATATAGCCATCATGCATCTTTGAAAGGTAGCAGGTGCATTACATAAACCAAAAGGCATACGTCTATAAGAAAAAGTACCGAAAGGGCAAGTAAAAATGGTCTTTGCTTGATCATTGGCTGACACAGGTATTTGAGAGAAACCAGCATAACCATCTAGAAAGCAAAAATGTGTATGTTTGGATAATATTTCTAGCATTTGATCAATGAATGGCAAGGGGTAATGATATTTTTTAGTAGCTTTATTTAATTTGAGGAAATCAATTACCATCCTATAACCTGTAATAATTCTTTGCGGAATCAATTCATCTTTATCATTGGGAACGACAGTAATACCTCCCTTCTTAGGGACACAATGGACATGACTTACCCACAGACTATCAGCAACGGGATAAATTATACCTGCCTCAAGGAGCTTTAATATTTCCTTTCTTACCACTTCTTTCATCTTAGGATTTAATCGTCGTTGATGATCAATAACTGGTTTGGCGTCTTTCTCCAGATTTATTTTGTGTTGACATAGAGTGGGACTAATGCCCTTAAGATCATCAAGAGTATATCCAATAGCAGCACGGTGCTTCTTCAGAGTTTTCAATAATTTTTCTTCCTCCTTCTTTGAAAGGTTAGCACTAATAATAACAGGATATATCTTCTTTTCATCAAGATAAGCATATTTAAGAGTATCAGGCAATGGTTTAAGCTCAAACACGGGATCACCCTTGGGTGGAGGAGGATCCCCTAGGATTTCAACAAGCAAATTGTGTTTCAGAATAGGTCCCTGTTTAAAGAATACTTCATCTATTTCCCTTCTTTCATTCATAAACATATCATTTTCATGGTCTAGCAAATATTGCTCTAAAGGATCACTAGGAGGCACGGCAATAGAAGCAAGACCAATAATTTCATCCTTACTAGGCAATTCCTCTTCACGGTGTTGTCTATGAAATTTAGAAAAATTAAACTCATGAGACATATCACCCAAACCAATAGTAACAACATCCTTTTTGCAGTCTATTTTAGCATTAACAGTGTTCAAGAAGGGTCTACCAAATATAATGGGACAAAAGTTATACTGTGGGGAACCAAGAACAAGAAAATCAGCAGGATATTTAGTTTTCCCACACAAGACTTCAACATCTCTAACAATCCCAATCGGTGAAATAGTATCTCTATTGGCAAGTTTAATTGTGACATCAATATCTTCTAACTCAACAGGTGCAAAATCATGCATAATTTCTTGATATAAAGAAATAGGTATTGCACTAGCACTAGCACCCATATCACACAAGCCATGATAACAATGATCTCCTATTTTAACAGAAATAACAGGCATGCCTACCACAGGTCTATGTTTATCTTTAGCACATGGTTTAGCAATTCTAGCAGTTTCATCTCAGAAATAAATAACATGCCCATCAATATTATCAGCCAAGAGATCCTTAACAATAGCAATATTAGGTTCAACTTTAACTTGCTCAGGAGGTGTATAAGTTCTAATATTGCTTTGACGAACCATAGTTGAAGCTTTAGCATGACCCTTTATTCTAACAGGGAAAGGTGGTTTCTCAACATAAGAAGTAGGAACAATAGGATCATTATAAGTGATAGTCTTTTCTTCAACTTTAATAGGTGCAACTACTTTTACTTCTGTGGGAGGATTATATTTAAACCACTTCTCCTTAGGGAGATCAACATGAGCAGCAAAAGATTCACAAAAAGAAGCTACTATCTCAGAGTCAAGTCCATATTTAGTGCTAAATTTACGGAAAACATCGGTATCCACAAAAGTTTTAACACAATCAAACTTAGGTGTTATACCTGACTCCTTACCTTCGTCGAGATCCCAATCTTCAGAGTTGCGTTTAATTCTTTCCAATAAATTCCATTTGAATTCAATAGTCTTCATCATAAAGGAACCAATACAAAAAGTATCGAGCATGGAGCGATTGTTGTTAGAAAGCCGAGCATAATTTTTTTGAATAATCATTTCTCTTGAGAGCTCATGATTGGGGCATGAATATAACATTGACTTAAGCCTCCCCCAAGCTTGAGCGATGCTTTCTCCTTCGCGAGGCCAAAAATTATATATATAATTATGATCACGATGAACAAGATGCATAGGATAAAACTTCTCATGAAATTCTAATTTCAATCGCTTATAGTCCCATGATCCCATATCATCACATAGCCTATACCATGTCAATGCATCTCCCTTCAAAGATAAAGGGAAAACCTTCTTCTTGATAACATCATCGGGCATACCTGCAAGCTTAAATAATCCACAAACTTCATCCACATAGATTAAGTGTAAATCGGGATGCAATGTTCCATCTCCTGCAAAAGGATTAGCTAGCAGTTTCTCTATCATACCCGAAGGAATTTCAAAGTAAACATTTTCATTCTCAGTAGGTTCAGTAAGTTGAGGAGCAACTCTTTGCTCTACTGGTCGGGGTGAAGATACCCCGAACAAGCCCCTCAGAGGATTACTTTCCATAGTAACAAGTGACAGTAAATTTCAGCACACTATATAAATTTTCCTTACCAAATTCCACCTACCAAAGGCGCTTCACTCCCCGGCAACGGTGCCAGAAAAGAGTCTTGATGACCCACAAGTATAGGGGATCTATCATAGTCCTTCCGATAAGTAAGAGTGTCGAACCCAACGAGGAGCAGAAGGAAATGATAAGCGGTTTTCAGCAAGGTATTCTCTGCAAGCACTGAAATTATAGGTAACAGATATTTTTGTGATAAGGTAATTTGTAATGAGCAACAAGTAACAAAAGTAAATAAAGTGCAGCAAGGTGGCCCAATCCTTTTTGTAGCAAAGGACAAGCCTGGACAAACTCTTATACAGAGAAAAGCGCTCCCGAGGACACATGGGAATTATCGTCAAGCTAGTTTTCATCACGTTCATATGATTCGCGTTCGGTACTTTGATAATTTGATATGTGGGTGGACCGGTGCTTGGGTGCTGTCCTTACTTGGACAAGCATCCCACTTATGATTAACTCCTATTGCAAGCATCCGCAACTACAAAAGAAGTATTAAGGTAAAGCTAACCATAGCATGAAACATATGGATCCAAATCAGCTCCTTACGAAGCAATGCATAAACTAGGGTTTAAGCTTCTGTCACTCTAGCAACCCATCATCTACTTATTACTTCCCAATGCCTTCCTCTAGGCCCAAATAATGGTGAAGTTTCATGTAGTCGACGTTCACATGACACCACTAGAGGAGAGACAACATACATCTCATCAAAATATTGAACGAATACCAAATTCACATGACTACTAATAGCAAGACTTCTCCCATGTCCTCAGGAATAAACGTAACTACTCACAAAGCATATTCATGTTCATAATCAGAGGAGTATTAATATGCATATAGGATCTGAACATATGATCTTCCACCAAATAAACCAACTAGCATCAACTACAAGGAGTAATCAACACTACTAGCAACCTACAGGTACCAATCTCAGACTTAGAGACAAGAATTGGATACAAGAGATGAACTAGGGTTTGAGAGGAGATGGTGCTGGTGAAGATGTTGATGGAGATTGGCCCCCTCCCGATGAGAGGAGCGTTGGTGATGACGATGGCGATGATTTCCCCCTCCCGGAGGGAAGTGTCCCCGGGAGAACAGCTCTGCCAGAGCCCTAGATTGGTTCCGCCAAGGTTCCGCCTCGTGGCGGCGGAGTCTCGTCCCGGAAGCTTGCTTCTGATTTTTCTTTAGACGAAAGACTTCATATAGCAGAAGATGGGCACCGGAGGGCCACCGGGGGGCCACGAGGCAGAGGGCGCGCCCCCTACCCTCGTGCCCAGGCTGTGGGTCCCCTCTGGTATTTTCTTCACTCAGTATTTTTTAGGGATAATTAGATTTATGCCCCTAGTTGTGTCCCACTCGTCTATTCTACCCCTAATTCCCAAAAGTCACCGGTTCTGTCCAAGTCACTTTGATCCTCTTATGCTTTTGCCCTTTGACCGTTTGACCGTCAGTTTGAAAACTTCATAACTAATTCATACAAAATTAAAAAATGCAAATAAGATACCAAAATGTTCAGAAAAACATCACCTATATGTCAGTGTCATTTGCATTCATGAAAAAAGTGTTGGAAAGTGCACATCCGAGTTTTAGCTCTTTTGATACCACCATGAATAGTAAACTCTAAAAAAATTCAAAAAAATTCAAAATAAATATGGTGGCAAAGAACGACAAGTGTTCTAAGTGCTTGCCAAGTTTCATTAGGGAACGACATTCGTGGAAGTCGTGGCAAAAAAAATAATCTATTTTGGAGCGCTGATTGTTTTTTTGCCGCGGCACCCACAAATGTTATTCCCTGATGAAACTTGGCAGGCACTTAAAACATTTGTCATTCTTTGCCACCAAATTATTTTTGAATTTTTTTGAACTTTTTTAGATTTTACTATTCATGGTGGTAGCATAAGAGCTAAAACTCGGATGGGCACTTTCCAACACTTTTTTCATGAATGCAAATGACACTGACATATAGGTGATGTTTTTCTGAACATTTTGGTATCTTATTTGCATTTTTCTGATTTAGTATGAATTAGTTATGAAGTTTTCAAACTGACGGTCAAACAGTCAAAGGGCAAAAGCATAAGAGGAGCAAAGTGATTTGGACAGAACCGGTGACTTTTGGGAATTAGGGGTAAAACAGACGAGTGGGACACAATTAGGGGCATAAATCTAATTATCCCTATTTTTTATTATTTCCAAAAATAACCTCCGTGGAGTTTCAGGACTTTTGGAGCTGTGCAGAATAGGTCTCTAATCTTTGCTCCTTTTCCAGCCCAGAATTCCAGCTGCCGGCATTCTCCCTCTTCATGTAAACCTTGTAAAATAAGAGAGAATAGGCATAAGTATTGTGACATAATGTGTAATAACAACCCATAATGCAATAAATATCAGTATAAAAGCATGATGCAAAATGGACGTATCACCACAGCAGCACTTGCTTTGCTGGAGTTGTTCCTAGATGACTGGAGCCCAACATTCCTCAGGAATGTGCTTTGCTTGACTTCGGCCTTGAGCACTTTGTCAAAAAATTCAGCAGCAAACTATGGCTCTCACGTTCTGGTACCTGCGCGTCCTTCCGTTTTTCCATCTCAAGCTAGCATATGGGGGAAAATGATAGACATTAGTAGCATATCTATTTCACATTTTGCATACTAGCAAGCAAGGGAAACCAAACAAGAATGCCACCAAGCTAGCACACAAAATGAATTATTTGAAGTAACCAAACCAGCACACAAAATGTATACGTAGATATTTTACTCAAAATCAAACAGAAGAAGATGATAACTAGTAACCTGAAAGCATTATTTGAATCTGCACATAGATATTATCAATAATAGATATTTAAATACTAACACAACTCTAAGATTCATTATAGCAAGTGTACACATTATTATGTGATATGGAGGCATGCAATTGGAACAAGGCGATGATCATGGCACCCGAGTGAGTGCTTATGGAAGAATATGATGGCTTCATTAAGCCTATAATGGTGGTTCTATATAAGATGGCTTCCCGAGTGAGCTGATCATAAAAGGCAACGACATTCAGATCAATTTTCATCATATCATAAAAAATGCAACAAATAGCTACAACAAATTCTGATATCTTTGTTGAGAACTATACAACAAATTCTGATATCTTTGTTGAGATACCAAACCTATCTTAGGCTCTAGCAAACAACATCAAAGCATGGAACATACAATAGCATGAGCAAAGTGTAAAACCTCAGGCTCTTAACTCGCTGGACAAAGCATGGACTTACTATAGCAATCTTAACTGGCTCCGAAAACCCGTGCTTCTTGCTGTTGTGGGTGGCCTTGAACAAGTCAATCGCAGACAGCTCTTTACCCTTACGTTCTTCTTTCTGAAATGTTTTTCAACAAAAATCAAAATGTTATTCAGCAGGAATAAAAAATGTTATTCAACGAGGATCGAACGGTAAGCTCTCTAGACAGAAGTTATTACAGTGGCAAAAATATGTGTTGTGTAGTGCCTGGAACTAGTCCTCTATTGGTACACGACTTTTTCTCGATTCCTCTTGTTCGACACAAAGATTTCCTACAAAAAAGCATAATGTTAGCATGATCTAGCACTAGCATATCATGTGCAGAAGATAAACCAGCAGCTACATGTATACAAGATGCTACAACAACAGATACAAACCTTGTGTCTTGCGGTAGACCACATCCCCACCAGCACTTGCCATTCATCGTCCATCATATCTGGCACCGGAGACTTGATGCTGACTTTGTCTGCTGCTATGGTATGAAAATATTTCTTCTTAATCTGGTGGCGTCTGCTCTTTGAACTTTTCTGTAGAATATCTTTGCTCACGGTCTTAATGATCTCCGAGTCAGTGTCCATCTCAAAATTTGTCTACCAAGTAAGCAAACAAGGTAGGGACAAGATTAGTGATCATACGTTGGTGTAATAGAAAATAGAAAGCACATTAGCTACAAAATAAGTAGCTTACAACAACTTTTCCAATGTAGTTCTTCACTAGATTAGCATTTTTTTGTATTCCTTGAAGTGAGGAAGAACCGGCAGATGGCTTGTTGCAACTAGTCCACACTTAGAAGCAAGCTTTGCAGCCTGCAAAGGATTCTTTGGACGCTTCATCCCTTCGGCAATTTGGATTGGCACCTTGGTACCAAGCACCTTGGTGATCCTCTCTAGCCTTGTGCCATTTCTATTTTTAGGCTTGGTAGTCATTACATCTGAAAATGAAATTAAACTCATAAATTCGAAGAGAAATCGACAAATGCAGGAATGGTTCTGCCAAACAGGTAAGCATACATGATTGCTTCCATTTGGAAAATGCACTAGTAGAAGAGAGCATTGCAAAGGTGGACTTGCCAGATTGAAGCACAATATGTTGTTCTTCTTCACTGATGACAACATTCCTGTCCACAGAAGGTGCAACAAGGCTGAGGTCTGTGTGGACAGTGCCTGCTTCATCTATGCAAATAGTTCCTCATTCATCTAGGCAGCCAATGCCTCTTTCATCCATGCAGAGAGTGCTTTCTTCATCCATGGGCGGAAACTCATCACCCATTTGCAGTGAGCTCTTGCAATCCATGCGCAGCGGACTTTCCCGATGGTCTGTCACAACCGCCATCTTTGCTTTTTGCCTTGTGACTCTAACAGGGGCATGTTCATCAAGTTCCAGGATCCTCTTTGTTTTTCCTGGAGGTATGGCCATCACCCTTTCCAGAGGCATTGCAACAAATGTTTCTAAGCTCTTCCTCTTCTTCACTACTACAGGATGCTGCTAACGCGACACTACGATCAGAGACCCTTCGATGAAACTGTGTGCGATGCAATAATCACAAACGATGGTGTAAAAGAACCGTCAAAAAAGATGCAAAACATTTGCGATGGTGGAGCCATCAAACACGATTCAAATTTTAGTTGCGTGTGCGATTTAGGGCATACGGTTGATCCAGGCGAACTGTTTGCGGTTAGACAGAACAATAGAAACGGGCAGCCATATCAATGTGTGTGCGATATACGGCATACAGTTCACTCCGATGAACTGTTTGCTATTAGGGAAAGCAACAGAAACGGTTAGCCAGATCAAGGTGTGTGTGATATACGGCATATGGTTCAGTCGAATGAACTGTTTTCAATTAGGGAAGAGAACATAAATGGTTCAACTTAACAAGATGTGTGTGATACATGGCAAAAAGGCCCAGAGGTTAATTCGAGAGCAAGCACACAGAGGTTAATTTGACATACATGCTTATAAGTTTCACAGAAATCATATCACTTTTTTTGGAAAACATTTAATTGCGTTGAATGTATATAGTGCTCCGTCCTATTAGTTGAATTAACCTCGAGGTCCATGTTTTGGAAACATGTTGTAAAGTAACGGGATAGACCTTCATTCAAGCCAATCAACAGTGTTCAAAAAACAAAAATTATCAAAAAGTAACGAGATAGACCTTCCTCAAGCCAATCAACATGTGTACACAAAACAAAAAATGTCAAAATTACAAAACAAGGACCTCGAGGTTAGTTCAACTAATATGATGGATCACTATATACATTCAACGCAATTAAATGTTTACAGTGAACCATCACATGAGTTAATTTAACATCGAGGCCACTTCCCATCCGGTCACCCATCTGATGACTAGTCAAGCCTCAGCACAGTTAACTTGGGAGTTCTGTTAGATGAGCTATCGGTAGGGAAGCTGGTCCTTGCTGCTGTAGGATCCCTCTTTGCATCCTTTATTGGGCACCCGGATGACCAATTGTTGCCGCCCAATGGTCAATGCCACGTCCCCCGCATGGCAGTTTTTGCAGCGGGTAACTGCATCGTCACGCCGCGCCCGGCGCAACCGCATGCACATGAACGTGCATGATCGTGCGCCGGCCCCAAACACTGGCAGCACAAATTATAAATTGACAGATGGAGTACTAGTTACCGTGATGCATATAATTAAGCAAAGGGATCGCACATGTCTGTATTGACTAGAACGAGAATGCAATAGCACAATAAGAATTAAGGCCACGATGATGCGGTCGCAGTGGTGGTTACAGGAGGCAAGAAGAAAGATGCATCCATCAACGTACGACCTCCTCCTCCTCAACTCAGTGCACCGGGCCACCGACCGGCGGCTAAGGAGCGGCGGCTTTTGTGGCGAGGTCAAGGTGCTTCCCAGCAAAGGCATCCAAAGCTTCCAGTCGGTTGAAGAAGGCCAACGTCGTAGCGTCCTCACTGGCCTTGTACATACCTATGTACACGATTTGCTCGTACACGTGGATGTGTAGGTCAAAAAATTCTTGCAGGGCGAGGCGCCTCGCAGCGAGCGTGACCTCCAGGTGGACATTCTTTGTGGCGTCGGCAGGCAGTCGCAGGGCCACCAGTGCTTGAAAGAGTTTCCGACCATGGAGGCCTATTAGGGTGGCAGGCAATGAGGAGCCCGGGCGCACGGGCTGGAGGAGTACTACGATGTCGTCCGTGAGCTTCTTGATGACGGTGAACTTGGTGGTGGTGGCAACGATCATCTGGTCCAACTGAGAGTCGTAGCTGGCGTCGACGGCAGCCATCCACTAGCCGGTCGCCAACACCGTCTGGAGACGGTCCTAGGTGCCATGCCACAGGCCGGCGTCTACTACCTCTTGAGCACTGCGTTGGTTTTCCCTTGAAGAGGAAAGGGTGATGCAGCAAAGTAGCGTAAGTATTTCCCTCAGTATTTGAGAACCAAGGTATCAATCCAGTAGGAGGCTACGCGCGAGTCCCTCGTACCTACACAAAACAAATAACTCCACGCAACCAACGCGATAAGGGGTTGTCAATCCCTTCACGGTCACTTACGAGAGTGAGATCTGATAGATACGATAGGATAATATTTTTGGTATTTTTGTGATAAAGATGCAAAGTAAAATAAAAGCAAAGTAAAAAGCAAAGGAAATAAATAAGTGTTGGAAGATTAATATGATGAAGATAGACCCCGGGGCCATAGGTTTCACTAGTGGCTTCTCTCAAGAGCATAAATATTTTATGGTGGGTGAACGAATTACTGTTGAGCAATTGACAGAATTGAGCATAGTTATGAGAATATCTAGGTATGATCATGTATATAGGCATCACGTCCGAGACAAGTAGACTGACTCCTGCCTGCATCTACTACTATTACTCCACTCATCGACCGCTATCCAGCATGCATCTAGAGTATTAAGTTTATGAAAACAGAGTAACGCCTTAAGCAAGATGACATGATGTAGAGGGATAAATTCATGCAATATGATAAAAAAAACCATCTTGTTATCCTCGATGGCAACAATACAATACGTGCCTTGCTGCCCCTACTGTCACCGGGAAAGGACACCGCAAGATTGAACCCAAAGCTAAGCACTTCTCCCATTGCAAGAAAGATCAATCTAGTAGGCCAAACCAAACTGATAATTCGAAGAGACTTGCAAAGATAACCAATCATACATAAAAGAATTCAGAGAAGATTCAAATATTGTTCATAGATAATCTTGATCATAAACCCACAATTCATCGGTCTCAACAAACACACCGCAAAAAGAAGATTACATCGAATATATCTCCACGAGAGAGGGGGAGAACATTGTATTGAGATCCAAAAAGAGAGAAGAAGCCATCTAGCTAATAACTATGGACCTGAAGGTCTGAGGTAAACTACTCACACTTCATCGGAGAGGCTATGGTGATGATGTAGAAGCCCTCCGTGATGGATGCCCCCTCCGGCGGAGCTCCGGAACAGGCCCCAAGATGGGATCTCATGGGTACAGAAGGTTGCGGCGGTGGAATTAGGTTTTTTTGGCTCCGTATCTGATCGTTCGGGGGTACGTAGGTATATATAGGAGGAAGGAGTACGTTGGTGGAGCAACAGGGGGCCCACGAGGGTGGAGGGCGCGCCCTGGGGGGGTGGGCGCGCCCCCCTACCTCGTGGCCTCCTCCTTTGTTTCTTGACGTAGGGTCGAAGTCTCCTGGATCATAATCTTCCTAAAAATCATGTTCCCGAAGGTTTCATTCCGTTTGGACTCCGTTTGATATTCCTTTTCTGCGAAACTCTGAAATAGGCAAAAAACAGCAATTCTGGGCTGGGCCTCCGGTTAATAGGTTAGTCCCAAAATTAATATAAAAGTGAATAATAAAGCCCCATAATGTCCAAAACAGTAGATAATATATCATGGAGCAATCAAAAATTATAGGTACGTTGGAGACGCATCAGGCATCCCCAAGCTTAATTCCTGCTCGTCCTCGAGTAGGTAAATGATAAAAACAGAATTTTTGATGCGGAGTGCTATTTGGCATAATTTCAATGTAATTCTTCTTAATTGTGGTATGAATATTCAGATCCAAAAGATTCAAGACAAAAGTTTAATATTGACATAAAAATAATAATACTTCAAGCATACTAACAAATAAATCATGTCTTCTCAAAATAACATGGCCAAAGAAAGTTATCCCTACAAAATCATATAGTCTGGCTATGCTCTATCTTCACCACACAAAGTATTTAAATCATGCACAACCCCGATGACAAGCCAAGCAATTGTTTCATACTTTTGACGTTCTCAAAATTTTCCAATCTTCACGCAATACATGAGCGTGAGCCATGGATATAGCACTATATGTGGAATAGAATGGTGGTTGTGGAGAAGACAAAAAGGGAGAAGATAGTCTCACATCAACTAGGCGTATCAACGGTCTATGGAGATGCCCATCAATAGATATCAATGTGAGTGAGTAGGGATTGCCATGCAACGGATGCACTAGAGCTATAAGTATATGAAAGCTCAACAAAAGAAACTAAGTGGGTGTGCATCCAACTCGCTTGCTCACGAAGACCTAGGGCATTTTGAGGAAGCCCATCATTGGAATATACAAGCCAAGTTCTATAATGAAAAATTCCCACTAGTATATGAAAGTGGCAAAATGAGAGACTCTCTATCATGAAGATCATGGTGCTACTTTGAAGCACAAGTGTGGTAAAAGGATAGTAACATTGTCCCTTCTCTCTTTTTCTCTCTTTTTTTTATTTTTTTATTTGGGCCTTTTTTATGGCCTCTTTTCTTTCTTTCTTTTTCGTCCGGAGTCTCATCCCGACTTGTGGGGGAATCATAGTCTCCATCATCCTTTTCCTCACTTGGGACAATGCTCTAAAAATGAAGATCATCACACTTTTATTTTCTTACAACTCAACAATTACAACTCGATACTTAGAACAAAATATGACTCTATATGAATGCCTCCGGCGGTGTACCGGGGTATGCAATGAATCAAGAGTGACATGTATGAAAGAATTATGAACGGTGGCTTTGCCACAAATACAATGTCAACTACATGATCATGCTAGCAATATGACAAGGATGGAGCGTGTCATAATAAACGGAACGGTGGAACGTTGCATGGCAATATATCTCGGAATGACTATGGAAATGCCATGATAGGTAGGTATGGTGGCTGTTTTGAGGAAGGTATATGGTGGGTGTATGATACCGGCGAAAAGTGCGCGGTATTAGAGAGGCTAGCAATGGTGGAAGGAAGGAAAGTGCGTATAATCCATGGACTCAACATTAGTCATAAAGAACTCATATACTTATTGCAAAAATCTACAAGTTATCAAAGCAAAGTATTACGCGCATGCTCCTAGGGGGATAGATTGGTAGGAAAAGACCATCGCTCGTCCCCGACCGCCACTCATAAGGAAGACAATCAATAAATAAATCATGCTCCGACTTCATCACATAACGGTTCACCGTACGTGCATGCTATGGGAATCACAAACTTTAACACAAGTATTTCTCAAATTCACAACTACTCAACTAGCATGACTCTAATATCACCATCTTTATATCTCAAAACAATTATCAAGCATCAAACTTCTCATAGTATTCAACACACTCATAAGAAAGTTTTACAAATCTTGAATACCAAGCATATTAGGATTATTTAAGCAAATTACCATGATATTTAAGACTCTCAAAACAATCTAAGTGAAGCATGAGAGATCAATAGTTTCTATAAAACAAATCCACCACCGTGCTCTAAAAGATATAAGTGAAGTACTAGAGCAAAACTATATAACTCAAAAGATATAAGTGAGGCACATAGAATATTCTAACAAATTCCAAATCATGTATGGCTCTCTCAAAAGGTGTGTACAGCAAGGATGATTGCGGTAAAGTAAAAAACAAAGACACAAATCATACAAGACGATCCAAGCAAAACACATATCATGTGGTGAATAAAAATATAGCTCCAAGTAAAGTTACCGATGGAAGTAGACGAAAGAGGGGATGCCTTCCGGGGCATCCCCAAGCTTTGGCTTTATGGTGTCCTTAGATTATCTTGGGGGTGCCATGGGCATTCCCAAGCTTAGGCTCTTGCCACTCCTTGTTCCATAATCCATCAAAATCTTTCACCCAAAAACTTGAAAACTTCACAACACAAAACTTAACAGAAATCTCGTGAGCTCCATTAGCGAAAGAAAACAAAAGACCACTTCAAGGTACTGTAATGAACTCATTATTTATTTATATTGGTGTTAAACCTACAGTATTCCAACTTCTCTATGGTTTATAAACTATTTTACTAGGCATAGATTCATCAAAATAAGCAAACAACACACGAAAAACAGAATCTGTCAAAAACAGAACAGTCTGCAGTAATCTGTAACTACCGCAAACTTCTGGAACTCCAAAAAATCAGCCAAAATAGTAAGACCTAGAAAATTTGTTTATTGATCAGCAGCAATTGGAATAACTATTTTATCATGTTCTGGTGATTTTTAACAATTGTTTTCGTGAACAGAAAGTTTCTGGAAATTACAGCAAGATCAAATAACTATCATCCAAGAAGATCCTATAGGTTTAACTTGGCACAAACACTAATTAAACATAAAATCACATTTAACCAGAGTATAGATCAAATATTTATTCCTAAACAGAAGCAAAAAGCAAAAAACTAAAAATAAAATTGGTTGCCTCCCAACAAGAGCTATCGTTTAACGCCCCTAGCTAGGCATAGTAGCAAGGATAGATCTAGGTATTGCCATCTTTGGTAGGCAATCCATAAGTGGCTCTCATGATAGATTCATATGGTAATTGTATTTTATTCCTAGGGAAGTATTCCATGCCTTTCTTTAATGGAAATTGAAATCTAATATTCCCTTCCTTCATATCAATAATTGCACCAATCGTTCTAAGGAAAGGTCTACCAAGAATAATAGGACATGAAGGATTGCAATCTATATCAAGAACGATAAAATCTACGGGCACATACTTCCTATTTGCAACAATAAGAACATCATTAATTCTTCCGATAGGTTTCTTAATAGTGGAATCCGCAAGGTGCAAGTTTAGAGAGCAATCATCAAAATCACGGAAATCTAGCAAATCGCACAAAGTTTTGGGAATAGTGCAAACACTAGCACCCAAATCACATAAAGCATAGAACTCATGATCCTTAATCATAATTTTAATAGTTGGTTCCCACTCATCATAAAGTTTTCTAGGGATAGAAACCTCCAACTCAAGCTTTTCTTCATAAGATTGCATCAAGGCATCAACGATATGTTTAGTAAACGCTTTATTTTGACTATAAGCATGAGGAGAATTTAGCACGGATTGCAACAAGGAAATACAATCAATCAAAGAGCAATTTTCATAATTAAATTCCTTGAAATCCAAAATAGTGGGTTTAGCAACACCTAGGGTTTTGATTTCTTGAATCCCACTTTCATCAAATTTATCATCAAGATCTAAAAACTCCGAATACTTGGAACGCCTTCTAGGTAAAGGTGGATCATATTCAGTCCCTTCATTATCAAGATTCTTATTGCAAAACAAATATTTAATAGGGGACACATCAATAACTTTTAGATCTTCATCTTTATTTTCATAGAAATTTGAAGAACACGCTTTCATAAAGCAATCTTTCTTAGCACGCATCCTAGCGGTTCTTTCTTTGCACTCATCAATGGAAATTCTCATGGCTTTGAGAGACTCATTGATATCATGCTTAGGAGAAATAGATCTAAGCTTTAAAGAATCAACATCAAGAGAAATTCTATCAACGTTCCTAGCCAATTCATCAACTTTAAGCAATTTCTCTTCAAGCAAAGCATTGAAATTCTTTTGCGAATTCATAAACTCTTTAACACTAGTCTCAAATTCAGAGGGCATCTTATTAAAATTTCCAAAAGAGTTGTTGTAGGAATTTTCATAATTATTAGAGGAATTACTAGGATAAGGCCTAGGATTAAAGTTTCCTCTATACGCGTTGTTACCAAAATTATTCCTACCAACAAAATTCACATCCATAGATTCATTATTATTCTCAGTCAAAGTAGACAAAGGCATATCATTAGGATCAGAAGAAACACTCTTACTAGCAAATAATTTCATAAGTTCATCCATCTTTCCACTCAAAACATTAATTTCTTCTATCGCATGCACTTTTTTATTAGTAGATCTTTCAGTGTGCCATTGAGAATAATTAACCATAATATTATCTAGGAGTTTGGTAGCTTCTCCTAAAGTGATTTCCATAAAAGTGCCTCCCACGGCCGAATCTAAAAGATTTCTAGAAGAAAAATTCAATCCGGCATAAATTTTTTGTATAATCATCCACAGATTCAAACCATGAGTAGGGCAATTACGTATCATTATTTTCATCCTCTCCCAAGCTTGTGCAACATGTTCATGATCAAGTTGCTTAAAATATATAATATTGTTTCTAAGAGAAATGATCTTAGCGGGAGGAAAATACTTAGAGATAAAAGCATCTTTGCACTTGTTCCAAGAATCAATACTATTTTTAGGTAAAGACGAAAACCAATCTTTAGCACGATCTCTAAGCGAAAAAGGAAATAGCTTCAATTTAACAATATCATTATCAACATCTTTCTTCTTTTGCATATCACACAAATCAACGAAGCTATTTAGACGAGTAGCGGCATCTTCACTAGGAAGGCCGGGGAATTGATCTTTCATGACAAGATTCAACAAAGCAGCATTGATTTCACAAGATTCAGTACTGGTAAGAGGAGCAATCGGAGTGATAAGGAAATCATTATTGTTGGTATTGGTAAAGTCACACAATTTGGTATTATCTTGACCCATCGTGACAAACAAGCAATCCAACACACGAGCAAACAAAAAGCAAGCGAAAGAGAGGCAAACGAAAAGGAGAGGGCGAATAAAACGGCAAGGGTGAAGTGGGGGAGAGGAAAATGAGAGGCAAATGACAAATAATGTAGTGCGGGAGATAAGGGATTTGTGATGGGTACTTGGTATGTTGACTTTTGCGTAGACTCCCCGGCAACGGCGCCAGAAATGGCTCGTTGTCGGGAGTCCAAATCTTGACTTGACCTTGCGTAAGCCTCCCCGGCAACAGCGCCAGAAATCCTTCTTGCTACCTCTTGAGCACTGCGTTGGTTTTCCCTTGAAGAGGAAAGGGTGATGCAGCAAAGTAGCGTAAGTATTTCCCTTAGTTTTTGAGAACCAAGGTATCAATCCAGTAGGAAGCTACGCGCGAGTCCCTCGTATCTACACAAAACAAATAACTCCTCGCAACCAATGCGATAAGGGGTTGTCAATCCCTTCACGGTCACTTACGAGAGTGAGATCTGATAGATATGATATGATAATATTTTTGGTATTTTTGTGATAAAGATGCAAAGTAAAATAAAAGCAAAGTAAAAAATCAAAGGAAATAAATAAGTGTTGGAAGATTAATATGATGAAGATAGACCCGGGGGCCATAGGTTTCACTAGTGGCTTCTCTCAAGAGCATAAATATTTTACGGTGGGTGAACGAATTACTGTTGAGCAATTGACAGAATTGAGCATAGTTATGAGAATATCTAGGTATGATCATGTATATAGGCACCACGTCCAAGACAAGTAGACCGATGTCGGGTGGTAGGTGTGACATATGCCAACGGATGGCTTATCATTGTGGGAGCCAGTAAAACATCGCCGGTGCCTGGAAACGGGATGAGGCGAAGACATGCACGCCGGCGAATCTTACCCAGGTTCGGGGCTCTCCGTGGAGATAACACCCCTAGTCCTGCTCTACGGGGTCTCCGCATGATCACTAGATCAATACAAGTAGCTACAAGCGCTCCTTGAGCTGTTTGGCTAGAGGAAGAAGAAGGGCAAGGCTAGCTCTCCTTTTCTCTCTATGTGGTGTGTGGAATTCTCTGAGATCAACCCTTTGCATGGGTGTCCCGGGGGGTTTATATAGGCCTACCCCCCAGGGGTACAATGGTAATCCGGCTGGGCGCGGGTCCCAGCCGTCAGCGTCTATGCACACCGGCTTCTCCGCCGGTCATTGGGGCCCGCCGACTGGTGGGTCCCGCCGGCTGCCGGCCTCTTGGCCGACAGGCCGGCCCCGCCGCTTGGGGGCTTTGTCGGCGGCTGGTTACTGTTGCCTCGCCTCTGATGACGAGAGCTTTGTTGAGGTAAGCGTGGCTACAGTGTCGCCGCCTTGCGGACTCTCACTGTAGCCTTACCTCGTCTTGTCTCCTTAATGAGGCACATGTTTCGAGGGAGGGAGGTAGCCAACTATTGGAAGCCGGCCACACCCCTGGCCGACTAGAGGAGGCCAGGCCGCCTTCGGGCGTCTCTCTGGCAGAAGGGGCCCGCCGTCTACGGGCCGTACTGGCGCCTATCGTGGGTGACATCGAGGCCAACACGGCTACAGTGCTGCGCCGGACGGGGGATGGCTGGCCCGTACGGCGCCCTGTGGCCATGCCTGTTCCGGGATTTGGGGGTAGTGGGCTGTACTGCGGCCACGCCCCATCCTATCGCCGTTATGTGGGTACAGTCTTAGTGGGTGCAGTCTTGGCCGGCTTCTGGGAGCCGGCTTTCTTCATGGCCGGCTTCTGGGAGTCGGCTTTCTTCATGGCCGGCTTCTGGGAGTCAGCCCTGGGGATAGCCGGCCGGGGGAAGGCGGCCCTATGCTTTGTATGCTTGAAGGCTTGAATGGCCTGATAATTCCTCGAAGATCCAGGGGGAGTCGGTTACGCTACCCATGGCCATTTACTCCGACAGTAGTCCCCGAAGCTGGTTGGGCTTCGAGGCTGAGAGGGGGTCGAGAAGCTCGGTCAGCTTCTTATCTTGATGAGCCAGCAGCTGGGAGCCGGCTTCGGTTGGGCGCGCCGTCTTGGCGAAATTTTAAAGTCGGAAGGCGGGAGTCTGTTGGCGCATGCACCGGGCCGCGGGCCGGTCGCTCACCGCCTGCGAACCACGTGGCCTCCCTGGGCTGAAAAGAGCCTGCCAACCCACGCGCGCGACAAGACGTCGCCGCAGGCCGAGGGCCCACCACTCCAACGCCTGGGCCCAGGCGCGGATTCTTTGTGGCCCAAAGCTGTCCGCACGTCTTCCGGCGGCAGTTTCTGCACGCCGTTAGGGCGCAGTAATCGCGGGGCGTGGGGGAGTGGGCGCAGTTAATCCCACGTTCCTCCCCACGCCTCGCCTCCTCGGCTTCGCCGCACGAGGCTATAAGTAGGGGGAGGAGGGGAAGCGGCAGACGCTCGCACGCTCCTCTCCTCTCCGCCATCTTCTTCCTCCTGCTTTCTCTCGCAGCAGCGCCTCGCCGCCGCGCCGTCCCATCAATCTTCACTCCGCCCTGCAGCTTTGCCGCCGCAGGGCCGTGCTTTCTCCGCCGCCGCACTCTTCCTTGTTAGCTTCTCGCCACCATGCAGTACGGCGGGGACTGGGACGGCTCCAACGTCCATATGGACCACATCGAGTTCCTCCGCAAGACGCGGCGGTTGCCCGGCGCAGACCAGGTGCGGGTCCGTCTCGCACCTGCGAAGGAGATCACGCCGGCGCCGGAGGAAGGCGAGCGGGTAGTCTTCCGCTCGCACTTCCTGCGCGGCATCGGCTTGCCGGCGAGCGCTTTCTTCCGCTCCTTCCTCGAATTCTATCAACTCCAGCCGCACCACCTCACTCCGAACACGGTGGTGCTGCTGTCCGCCTTCGTCACCTTGTGCGAAGGCTTTCTTGGCGTTCTCCCCACCCTCGAGCTCTGGGGGGAGTTCTTCCAATCGAAGCTGGGCACCCGCATGCAGGGCGTGCCGACCCAGAGCGGCGCCTTCATCGCGATGCGGAGGCCGGCGGCCGACAACCCCTTCCGCGCCATCACGTTAATCCAGTCGGTGAAGCTCTGGCAGAAGTCATATTTCTACGTGAAGAACGTCGCCCCACAAGGCGACTACGTCAACTTGCCGGCTTACGTAGCCGGCCCGCCGGCTGGGAGGCGGCCCCAGTGGTCCTATCGGGCCGTGACGCTGTCGCAGGCTGGAGCCGCGGCCATCGCCCGACTGCGGGTGATGATCCAGTCGGAGGGCCTGGCTGGGTTCGACTTGCTGGCCGCCTTCGTCGCGCGCCGGGTGCTTCCGCTTCAGAGCCGCCCTCACCTGATCTGTCAGATGAGTGGCCAACTCGATCCGAGTCGGATGTGCACCAAGGACATGCCGCACGACGAGGTGGCCCATATGGTGAATTATCTCGTGAACTGCAAGCTCTCCGCAGAGTGGCGTTTTGGCAAGGAGCCATATTCCCGTGCACATCCGCCGCCCACGGTATGTTCTCTTTTTCCCTTTCTTCTCTTAGTTTTGTCGCCGAGTTCCTCTTCGCCGACTCTGACCAGTCGGCACGTCTTGGCGGAGCCCTCTCCTTCGACCGGCAGCCGGGTCGGAGGCGGAGCGCCGATTCCTCCCCGACCGGGCGGAGCATGACCTGGAGGACCACGACTCGGGGGCGGCCACCATGGATGAAAACACCGAGGCGGGTGGCGGCGAAGCCGGCGGCGAAGCAGGCGGCTTCGGGCTCGGAGCCAGCTTTGACGACTGGCCGGATGATGACGAGGCGGAAATCGTCCCACGCCGCCAGCCGGCGCCCGGCCACGGCGCGAGTTCCTCTGTCGCGCCGCCTGCTCGAGGCGGCGGGCAAAAGCGTCGGGCCACGTCGAGCTTGTTCGGCAGTCGGCCGAAGAAGCCCAAGGGCGGGGCGGCGGCGACCAGGCGGGATGAGGCGGCCGCGAAGGCGGCCCGCTTCCGCAAGGTGGTGAAGCAGCCGCAGATGGTGTCGGCGTAAGTGTATATTCCTTCGTACATTCTTTCTTTTTTTCTTGGTGATTTCTGAATCCTTGTCCTTTCTCAAAAATCAGGGCCCCGCTTTCGCTCGAGCGGGTTGTTGTCGCCTCCCTCGTTGGATCGCCGGGAGGATCCGGGAGCACCCGCCGCGTGGACCCCCGCGCCGAGCTTCAGGCGGCGACGGAGCGAAACGCGCGGGAGGCGCGGGAGGAGCGGGAGGCGGAGAAGTTGAGGACGGCTGCCGCTAAGGCGACACAGGAGGAGGAGGAGGCGGCGAAGGCGTGCGCCGACGCAGCGGCCAAGGCCCAAGCAGAGGCTGCGGCCGCGGCAATAGCGAAGGGCCCTTGCTCGTCACCCCTCTGCGTGTTGCGGCGCTCGAGGCCCCGGAGCCCCCGCCGGAGGAAGCCGGCCGCGACCAGCCGGGGTTGGAGAGGGAGGACGACGTCGTCGTCCCGGAGAGGGAGGCGGCACCTGCCCCGCCGACTGGGGCGGCTCAAGGTAGCCGGCCTAACGTGCCGCCTGCGCAATCGGCCGGGGGCGAGCCGGCCGCGAGGACATACCTGGTGGTCCAGTCGCCATCATGCCAGCGCGCGGGGAAGGCCGCATCGGACCCGCAGAAAGCCGCGGGCTCCGGCTTGTCGGCCCGGGACATGGAGGCGGCCAGCGCCAGCTCGGGGTGGACGCCGGGTGGAGGGACGGCCGTGGTGAACGTGGCGGCGCAGGACGTCCGGAACCGGCTTCAGTCCCAGGCTGCCCGCGCTGAGGAAATACAACAACGAGTTCCTTGCGACGCGAGCGGCCATTCGGGTTAGTCTTCCTATTTTTGCTTTTCCGATATTGGTTTCTTCCGTGGGGGCGCGTCAGCGCACCCACTGGGTGTAGTCCCCGAGTTCCGAGTCGGCTGCTGAGCAGGCGGCTTGGAACTTCTTAGCGGGCTTTGTTTTGCTATCTTGTTCTCATTCGCTCCTCTGCCTGACTTGCAGGACTACCACAACCTCCGCGCGGCTGCCTTCAACTCCCAGGCTCGGGAGCTGACCCAGAAGAATGCTGACCTATCTGAGAGCCGGGGTAAGTGCTTCGTCCTTTATCTCACGTGGGGGCGCGTCAGCGCACCCACTGGGTGTAGTCCCCGAGATTCGGGCCGACTGCTGAGCAGTCGGCTCGGATCTTCCTTGACGACTTTTTCCTTATTGCTTCTTTCTTTTCTACCCTGCCTGCAGCGGCCAACGCCAAACTGAGGGAGCAGCTGGGTGGGACTCAGGCCGCCCTCCGCGCTAAGGAGGCCGAATTTGACGCCTTGGCCCAGGAGCGTGACCGCCTGGCCAAGAGGCTGGCCGACCAGGAGAAGAGCCATAAGGCGGCCCTGAAGGCGGTGCAGGACAGCGAGGCCGCCCTCCAAGCCGAATATGAGACAGAGGCGGCAAGCTGGGCCGAAGCGAGGCAGTCGCTGATCAACGGCTACGGCCAGATCGAAGACTTGGTTGACGGTAGGCCGCCCTCTTCTTCGTCCTTGCTTGCCGCTTGCCGTTTGGCTCATTTTCTGACTTGGTGCTTTTATTTTCTTTCTCTTTCTTTCTTGCGCAGAGTACTTCCCTGGCTACTCTACTGCCGCCAACCAGGTCGTCGAGGCCCACCGCGAGGCACAAAGGCTGGCTGGCACCAAGATCGCGCCGGATGCTCGTCGGTCACTGGAGGAGCAGCTCTTGGCGATTCAAGCCCGCCTTCAGCCGGCTCACCGCATGCTCCGCCGGCTTCCGTGCGTTGGGGCGCAGGTGTTGACCGCTCTCTGGCCTGGTGAGGTGATTCCCCGCACCCCCAGTCGGACTGCCGACTGGCTGGAGGTGGCGGTCGGCCGCTTCGAGGCTTGGAAGGCTTCTGCGGCTCGGTCCGGCGCCGGGCGGGCGCTGGAGTTCGTCAAGGCCTGGTATCCCGAGCTAAGTCTGGACTAGCTGGCCACCTGGCGGCAGGAGGCTGATACGGAGCTGGAGCCGGCGCGGCCGGCTATCATCCAGCGGGCCTCGGCGATTGCCGACTACACCGACACCAGCGCCTTCGCCCCTGAGGTGGACGACAACGGCGTTGCCCAGCCGGAAGAGTGGTTCGGGCTGAACCCGACAGACGGCGAGGACTCGGCGGAGGAGATCGACTCCAGCGACGAGGGCGAGGAGGAGGAGGGTGAAGACGCCGCGCCAGATGGTGGAGCGGCCGGTCAGCCTCAGCTTGACCGTGCCTCCAGCAACAAGGCACGCGCGGGTGCACCGCCTGCAGCCGGCGATGATCAAGCCGAGACCCGCCAGTCGGCCACTCCTCCAGCCGGCGGCGCCGTCTCCACCGACCAGCCTGGCTCTCCTGCTGCGCCCTTAGTCTAGTCTGCTGCCTCTACTTTCCTGTTTTACCACTCTTGGAACAGTATTTTGTTAAGTTTGCACAATTCCACCCACTGGGGGTGTATTCGAACTATATTGACTGCCGGCCTGTTGGGGGCCTTATGTGTAAATATAATTATGCATGCGTTTGGCTTTCCCTTGTTCTTTGCTTTTCATCCTTCGGCTGTTTCCTTTGCCGCCCTCCCTTGGTTGCCGCCTTCCCAGCCGGACAGCTGCTCTGCAATCTGTGGCTGGAGAAGTGCTTGGCCAGTTGGGAGGGCAAGTACTCTAGCTTTGTTGGATTATAGCGAAGTGACTGGGAGGCCGGCCAGCCGGCTGTTTTGACAGCCGGTAGGCGTGGTTGGAGGCCGTCTTTGCGTTATATAAGTTCGTTAGTCCTTAGCCGTTTTTCATGTGGGCATCCTTTCTGCCTTTGGCTCTTGCCAGTCGGACAGTCGGTTCTTCGAGCTGCGACTTTCAACAAGAGAGGGCTCGGGTGCCGGCACACTACTTGTCTGACTTCAGGTAGAACTTCTAATATAACTTAAGGCGGCCAGTCCCCGGGCCGACTAGTCGAACCCGGTGCCAGATAGAAAATCAAATGTAATAATACATTCATGAGTATGACACTCGTCATTCATAGATAAAGGAGGGCAGTCCCCGAGTGCGCCTCGGGGTGCCCGTTTGTCTCATATTTAATATAAAAACGGTAGCATGATACATACTGCTTTCAACTGTAAAATCTTCTCAGGAGGTTTGCGTTCCATGGTCGTTCCGACTCCTTGCCGGAATCATCCCTCTTGCGTGCTCTTGGCTTCTATGCGTCGATCAGGTAGTAGGAGTCGTTGCCTAGTGCTTTGCTGACGATGAAGGGCCTTCCCAAGGGGCCGAGAGCTTGTGCTGGCCGGCTGTTCGCTGGATCAGCCGGAGCACAAGGTCGCCCTCTTGGAAGGATCTTGGCTTGACCTTTCGGTTGTGGTAACGGCGCAAACCCTGCTGGTAGATGGCGGACCGGCTGAGTGCTAACAGCCGGCCTTCTTCCAGCAGGTCGACGCCGTCTTCTCGTGCTTCCTTGGCCTCCGCCTCCGTGTACATGGTGACCCGAGGCGAGTCGAACTCGATGTCAGTTGGGATGACAGCCTCGGCACCATACACAAGGAAGAACGGAGTGAAGCCGGTTGACTTGTTTGGGGTAGTACGCAGACTCCAGAGGACAGCCGGCAGCTCGTCGAGCCAGCAGCCGGCCGAGCGCTCCAGTGGTACGACCAGTCGGGGCTTGATGCCGGAGAGGATGAGGCCGTTTGCTCGCTCGACCTGGCCGTTTGACTGCGGGTGGGCAACGGACGCTAAGTCCAGTCGGATGCCCTGTGTCGCGCAGAAACGTGCCAGTGCTCCCTTGGCAAAGTTTGTGCCGTTGTCGGTGATGATGCTGTGCGGCACGCCATACCGAGTAGTGATGTCGGCAATGAATGTCACGGCAGTCGGCCCGTTCAGCTTCTTGATCGGCTTCGCTTCGATCCACTTGGTAAATTTGTCCACGGCGACAAGCAGATGTGTCAAGCCGCCGCGGGCTGTCTTGAATGGGCCCACCATGTCCAGCCCCCAGACGGCAAAGGGCCAGGTGAGGGGGATGGTCTTGAGTGCAGAAGCCGGCAGGTGTTGCTTGGAACTGAAGACTTGGCATCCTTTGCAGCATTTGACTATCTCTTTGGCATCTTCCAAAGCAGTCGGCCAGAAGAAACCATGGCGGAAAGCTTTGGCCACAAGTGATCTTGAGGCTGCGTGGTGGCCGCATTCGCCTTGGTGGATATCCTTGAGGATTGCTACACCCTTCTCTGGCTCGACGCAGCGCTGGAAGACTCCAGTGACGCTGCGCTTGACAAGTTCTCTGTTTATTATTGCATATGCTCCGGCTCGGCGTTGCACTAGTCTTGCCGAGATCTCATCAGTCGGCAGCTCTCTGTTGACTAGGAAGTTGAGGATGGGCTGGGCCCATGATGGAGCTGTGACTTCTTCTACTGTTAGTACGGCCACTGTGACTCGGGTGGGTGGGTTGGGTGGTGGAGAGTTGGAGTCGGCCACCGCTTCTTGTGTCGCTGCAGTCCCCGGGCCGACTGCTGCAGTCCCCGGGCCGGGTTCTGAAGTCCCCGAGCCGGGTGCGACTACGGCAGTCCCCGGGCCGCTTGTCGAAGTCCCCGAGCCGCCTGCTGGGTTCCTCCAGTCGGGTCCGGCTGCATCGGGGGCGGGCGGTACGAAGATAGAGTCCGACTCTGGAGACGGCTTGATAGACGGTTTGAGGAGGCGCTGGAGAGAGACACCGGTTGGTATAGCATGTCGGGTGGAGCCGATTCGTGCCAGGGCATCTGCTTGGTCGTTGTCGGCCCGTGGTACGTGAAGGAACTCGCACCCTTCGAAGTACCCACTGATCTGCTGGACGAGGAATCGATAGCTCGCCATGTTTGCATCCTTGGCGTCCCAGTCGCCAGATGACTGCTGGACCACCAAGTCGGAGTCGCCATAACACAGGATCCGGCGTATGCCGAGCTCTTTGGCTAGCCGGAGCCCGTGTATGAGCGCCTCGTATTCAGCCACGTTGTTGGAGGCGGCAAAGTGGATTTGCAGCGTGTATCTGAGCTTGTCGCCTTTGGGAGAGGTGAGGACGATGCCGGCTCCCAAGCCGGTGCGCATCTTGGACCCGTCGAAGTGCATCCGCCAATGAGTAGAGTCGGGAGCCGGCGGTAGGTACTGGGTCTCGGCCCAGTCGACGAGGAAGTCGGCCAATGCTTGGGACTTAATGGCGGTGCGGGGCTGGTAGAAGATTGTGTAAGGCGCCAGCGCAATGGCCCATTTAGCCACCCGGCCGGATGCATCCCGGCTGCCTATGATCTCGGCAAGCGGGGCGGTGCATACGACCGTGATGGGATGCTCTTGAAAGTAGGGCTTCAGCTTCTTGGCGGCGAAGTACACTCCATAGCACATCTTCTGGTAGTGTGGGTAGTTTTGCTTTGAGCTGGACAGTACTTCGCTTAGATAATACACCGGCCTCTGGACTAGCTGGGCTCGGCCTTCTTCTGGGCGCTGAACCACGATGACTGTACTGACCACTCGGCTAGTTGCGGCAATGTAGAGGAGCATGGGCTCCTTCTCAGTCGGCGCCGCCAGGACAGGTGGAGTGGTCAGCATCTTCTTCAACTCATGGAAGGCTTGGTCTGCTTGGTCATTCCACTCGAAATGAGTGGATTTCTTCATGAGTCGGTACAGGGGGAGAGCCTTCTCTCCTAGCCGGCTGATAAAGCGGTTTAGGGAGGCCAGACACCCAGTGAACTTCTGCACGTCTCGCAACTTGGTGGGAATCTCCATTCTTTCAATGGCTTTGATCTTCACAGGGTTGCACTCAATGCCGCGTTCGGAGACCAGAAAGCCTAGAAGCTGGCCGGCTGGTACTCCGAACACGCATTTCTCGGGGTTGAGCTTGATCTGGAATCGGCGCAAGTTGGCAAATGTTTCTTTGAGGTCTTCCAGCAGGGTGCCGCGCTTCTCTGTCTTCACCACAATATCGTCTACGTAGACGTGGGCATTTCTGCCGAGTTGCTTGAGGAGGCATTTCTGCATGCAACGCTGAAAAGTGGCACCGGCATTCCTCAAGCCGAATGTCATAGTCAGGTAACAGAAAGCTCCGAATGGTGTGATGAAGGCGGTCTTCAGGCGGTCTGCTGGGTCTAACTTAATCTGGTGGTATCCTGAGTAGGCATCCAAGAAACTCAACAGCTCGCATCCGGCTGTGGAGTCTATCACTTGATCAATCCGTGGCAGAGCAAACGGATCTTTGGGGCAGGCCTTGTTGAGGCTAGTGTAGTCTATACACATACGCCATTTGTTGTTCTTCTTCAACACCAAGACTGGGTTGGCAAGCCACTCTGGGAAAAACACTTCCATAATAAAGCCGGCGGCAAGGAGCCGGGCTATCTCTTCTCCTACGATTCTTCTTTTCTCTTCTGACAGTCGGCGGAGAGGCTGCTTGACCGGCTTCGCGTCCGCTCGGACGTGTAACTTGTGCTCGGCGAAATCCTTCGGAACACCCGGCATGTCCTTTGGGGACCATGCAAAGATGTCTCGATTCTCACGGAGGAAGTCGACGAGCTCGCCTTCCTATTTACTGTCCAGGTTTGCACCAATGACTGCAAACCTCTCCGGGTTCTCCGGGTCCAGAGGTATCTTCTTCGTCTCCTTGGCCGGCTGGAAGGAGCCCTGCGCATCATATTCCTTGGGGTTGGGGGACAAGGCCGGCTGCTTGCCGGCCATGGCCACAACTCGCTCCAGCATCTTCTTCTCTTCTGCCACTACGAGGGACTCGGCCAGCCGGCTGCTGGCTGCAGCGCACTCGATGGACTTCTTGTAGTCGCCGGCTACAGTGATGATCCCCTTCGAGCTCGGCATCTTCATCTTCAGGTAGGCGTAGTGGGGCACAGCCATGAACTTGGCCAGAGCAGGTCGGCCAAGCAAGGCGTGGTAAGGGCTTTCCAGATCCACTACCTCGAACCAGATTGCTTCTCGGCGAAAGTGATCCTTGTCTCCGAAGAGAACATCCATCTTGATCTTGCCGATCGGGGAACAGGACAGGCCGGGTACGATGCCATGGAACACGGTCCGGCTTGGCATGAGCTGCTTCGCCTTGAGGTTCAACTTCTCCATGGTATCGCGGTACAGTATGTTGATACTGCTTCCGCCATCAATCAGAACGCGGGAGAATCGGGCAGCCCGCCTCTCCGTTGCGAGGGTGACATCCAACACCAATGCGTAGGAGCCAGGGGACGGCATCACCTCTGGGTGATCGGCCCGGCTCCAGTTGATAGGCCTTTCGGACCAATGCATGAACTCGGGGTTGCTGGAGGCGACTGCGTTGACCTCTTGGTGCTGTCGGCGCCGGCTGCGCTTGTCTTCAACCTGGCTTGTGAAGACGACGTAGGCGGCGTGTTCATCAGGGAACTCATCTTGAATGGCTCCGACTGCTGGTCGAGCAGCCGGCTGCTGGGGGGCTGGAGGCGGCGGGCCGGGAGGCGGAGGCGGCACCAGCCCCTCGCCCTTGGAGATCCGGGTGAGCCAGTGGCACTTTCGGGTCGTGTGGTTGGACGGCTTCGCGCCGCTGTGGAACTTGCAGGGGGCATCGAGAGTCTGCTCGTAGGAGAAGGCCGGCTGCCAAGCCGGCCTACCGCCCTTCTTCTTGGGAGCGGGCCGCTCTTCGGGCTGCTCATCTTCGACTGTGGCCACCTGCCGGCTGGTGGAAGGCGGCATAGGGGCCTTGCGCTTGTGGTCGTTCTGGTAGGGGCGCCGATTGGGGTCGCCAGCCGGCGTCTTAGGAGCCGGAGCGAGCACCTTTCCAGAGGCGTCGACTCGGAGCTCGGTCTTCATCGAGGAGTCGGCCGTGGCGTACTTGTCTGCAATGACCAGCAGCTCGTCGAGGGTAGCCAGCTCGTCGCAGAGGAGTCGGTGCTTGAGGAGGGTGCCCTCTCGGCACCCGGCGGTGAAGTATTCGATGGCTTGAACCTCGTGCACCCCCTCGCAGGAGTTGCGGAGCTCGGCCCACCGCGTGAGGTAGTCGCGGGTCGACTCGCTGGGCCCTTGGACGCATAAGGAGAGCTGGCGGGGCTTGGGAGGCCGCTTGTACGTGCTGGTGAAGTTGCGGACGAAGACTTCCGTGAAGTCCAGCCAGCTGTTGACGCTGAAGGGCTTGAGGCTGTTGAGCCAGGTGCGTGCCGTGCCTTGCAGCATTAGAGGGACGTACTTCACGGCTACGCGCATGTTGCCGTTCGCTATGCTGACAGCGGTAGAGTAGTCGATGAGCCAATCTTCCGGCTTCACAGAGCTGTTGTACTTGGGCGTGTCTCTGGGGAGCGAGAACCCTTTGGGGAAGGGCTCGTCGCGGATGCGGGGGCCAAAGCATGGCGGGCCGACATCGTCTTCTTCTTCTAGCGCCAGGGATCGAGCTAGGCGGTCGATCCGGTGGCGGACGTCGTTCTCGCTGACTCCTTCGCGGTGGCCCAGTCGGCCACCGAGAGTCGGATGTGTGACAGGCGGCGGGGTGGGATGTCTCTCCCCACGAGGCGGGGGAGGAGGCGGATTGCCTTGGCGCTCCACTGCCCGAGGGCGGCCTTCCGCGTCGCGCTCGATGGTGATTCGAGTCCGGCTGCGGCTAGCAGCCGGCTCCTTGTCTTTCCTCGCGCGGGCGCCGCTCGCAGTCGGCGACCGGGATGTCGCGGCGTGCTCTCGGCGTGGGGGAGGACTCTCAGCGCGGGCGCCGGCTTCATGTCGTTCTGCGGCCGCGTCGATCAGCTGCTGGATGCGCCTTGTCATGTAGGGGAGCTCATCAGCCCCCAGCCCATTCAGCTCTTCTGCGGCCGCCTGAGCGGCTCGCAGATTCTCGAGCGGTGTGGCGTAGACGGGGCGGTCTGCCCCCAGCATGCTGGCGATGGCCGCGCCGCGCTTCTTGACGAGGCCGGCTCGGCTCGGCCCGCCATGCGGCGGCGTACCAAAGGCGGCGCGGTCAACTTCGCGCTGGTGAGCCTCAGTGAGGCGTCTCATGGAGGCTATCTTCTGGCCCTCCGCGATGAGGGCGAGGCGGCGTGCCTCCAGGGTCTCGGCGTCGGCGTCAGCCGGGATGGGGACGGATAAGTCGTGCATCGCTGCTTGTAGGGCGTCGTGGGCGTTCTCGCCCGAGTCGGCGACGTGGCTGATGACCAGCACCTCAGTGACAGCGCTGCTGCCGCTGTCAGCTCGAGGGAGAGGGTCGTCGAAGACTACCACATCGGAGGGGTAGGCATCGAGCGATGCCGTGTCGGAGTCGACAAGCATCGGGTCGGTGGAGCCGACCGACTCCAAGTCCACAGCAAGCTCGCTGGAGACGTGAAGCTGGTCGAGGAGGCTGACGAGGCGGCTCTCGGGGCAGTCCGTGCCCGCGTCGGACGAGGGCTCATCGGAGATGCGAGTCTCGCCAAGAAGATCGGCGAGGCAGCTCGCTGCGCAGGCGCCGTCGACGCCTAGTAGCGCGTCGGGGCAAGCGCCATCGGGCGCAGCAGGCTGGCTGCGCTCGCGGGGGAGGAAAAGGGTTCCCGTCCAGAACAGGTCTCCGGACGACGGTGCACCTGGCCCCACAGTGGGCGCCAAATGTCGGGTGGTAGGTGCGACATATGCCAACGGATGGCTTATCATTGTGGGAGCCAGTAAAACATCGCTGGTGCCTGGAAACGGGATGAGGCGAAGACATGCACGCCGGCGAATCTTACCCAGGTTCGGGGCTCTCCGTGGAGATAACACCCCTAGTCCTGCTCTGCGGGGTCTCCGCATGATCACTAGATCAATACAAGTAGCTACAAGCACTGCTTGAGCTGTTTGGCTAGAGGAAGAAGAAGGGCAAGGCTAGCTCTCCTTTTCTCTCTATGTGGTGTGTGGAATTCTCTGAGATCAACCCTTTGCATGGGTGTCCCGGGGGGTTTATATAGGCCTACCCCCAGGGGTACAATGGTAATCCGGCTGGGCGCGGGTCCCAGCCGTCATCGTCTATGCACGCCGGCTTCTCCGCCGGTCATTGGGGCCCGCCGACTGGTGGGTCCCGTCGGCTGCCGGCCTCTTGGCCGACAGGCCAGCCCCGCCGCTTGGGGGCTTTGTCAGCGGCTGGTTACTGTTGCCTCGCCTCTGATGACGAGAGCTTTGTTGAGGTAAGCGTGGCTACAGTGTCGCCGCCTTGCGGGCTCTCACTGTAGCCTTACCTCGTCTTGTCTCCTTAATGAGGCACATGTTTCGAGGGAGGGAGGTAGCCGGCTATTGGAAGCCGGCCACACCCCTGGCCGACTAGAGGAGGCTAGGCCGCCTTCGGGCATCTCTCTAGCAGAAGGGGCCCGCCGTCTATGGGCCATACTGGCGCCTATCGTGGGTGACATCGAGGCCAACACGGCTACAGTGCTGTGCCAGACGGGGGATGGCTGGCCCGTACGGCGCCCTGTGGCCATGCCTGTTCCGGGATTCGGGGGTAGTGGGCTGTACTGCGGCCATGCCCCATCCTATCGTCGTTATGTGGGTATAGTCTTAGTGGGTGCAGTCTTGGCCGGCTTCTGGGAGCCGGCTTTCTTCATGGCCGGCTTCTGGGAGTTGGCTTTCTTCATGGCCGGCTTCTGGGAGTCGGCCCTGGGGATAGCCGGCCGGGGGAAGGCGGCCCTATGCTTTGTATGCTTGAAGGCTTGAATGGCCTGATAATTCCTCGAAGATCCAGGGGGAATCGGTTAGGCTACTCGTGGCCATTTACTCCGACAACCGACTCCTGCCTGCATCTACTACTATTACTCCACTCATCGATGGCTATCCGGCATGCATCTACAGTATTAAGTTTATGAAAACAGAGTAACGCCTTAAGCAAGATGACATGATGTAGAGGGATAAATTCATGCAATATGATAAAAAAAACCCCATCTTGTTATCCTCGATGGCAACAATACAATACGTGCCTTGCTGCCCCTACTGTCACTGGGAAAGGACACCGCAAGATTGAACCCAAAGCTAAGCACTTCTCCCATTGCAAGAAAGATCAATCTAGTAGGCCAAACCAAACTGATAATTCAAAGAGACTTGCAAAGATAACCAATCATACATAAAAAAATTCAGAGAAGATTCAAATATTGTTCATAGATAAACTTGATCATAAACCCACAATTCATCGGTCTCAACAAACACACCGCAAAAAGAAGATTACATCGAATAGATCTCCACGAGAGAGGGGGAGAACATTGTATTGAGATCCAAAAAGAGAGAAGAAGCCATCTAGCTAATAACTATGGACCCGAAGGTCTGAGGTAAACTACTCACACTTCATCGGAGAGGCTATGGTGATGATGTAGAAGCCTTCCGTGATGGATGCCCCCTCCGGCGGAGATCCGGAATAGGCCCCAAGATGGGATCTCGTGGGTACAGAAGGTTGCGGCGGTGGATTTAGGTCTTTTGGCTCCGTATCTGATCGTTTGGGGGTACGTAGGTATATATAGGAGGAAGGAGTACGTCGGTGGAGCAACAGGGGGCCCACGAGGGTGGAGGGCGCGCCCTGGGGGGGTGGGCGCGCCCCCCTACCTCGTGGCCTCCTCCTTTGTTTCTTGACGTAGGGTCCAAGTCTCCTGGATCATAATCTTCCTAAAAATCACGTTCCCGAAGGTTTCATTCCGTTTGGACTCCGTTTGATATTCCTTTTCTGCGAAACTCTGAAATAGGCAAAAAAACAGCAATTGTGGGCTGGGCCTCCGGTTAATAGGTTAGTCCCAAAAGTAATATAAAAGTGAATAATAAAGCCCAATAATGTCCAAAACAGTAGATAATATAGCATGGAGCAATCAAAAATTATAGATACGTTGGAGACGTATCAGCGTCGTGGACCATCTGGCACAGCTGCTGGCCGCTCACGCACATCGCCGCCATGGGTCTGGAGTGAGCAGTTTTGCGCTTATTAGTGTAGGTGCTTAGGAAAATGCTTAGGTGCGTACGATGTGGTAGATGCATTGGAATGGAGAGGCGCCTTTATATGAGAGCAAACTGCGTTGCATTCACATCGTGCTGCCTCTTTTCCCGGTCCTCCTCTCATTACTTCCCTCATGCATTCACACGATGCTAATTGAAGGAGGATGCATCATTGGCCGTTCAACATTTTGGGCACCGCTACCCTCTCCCTCGTCTGCATTAAAGCCGTATCAGGAACTGCCCACCCGCTGTCAAATCGAATAGTACTGCCTCGCCCGCTGCACGCCCGGCTGAACACGCCTCCTCGCCTCCATCTATGCTTAATTACTGAATTTTAGTTGCAAAAATTAGATAGTGCTAGTGATTTTGAGCTTCATATTTTGACAAATCACAGTATTACAAGGTTGACAAATGGCAACGTTACTAGATCAACAAATGTCAATCTTTCCAGTTTGACAAATGGCAACATACCCAATATGACAGATGCAAATCTTACCAAATTGTTTGTAAGTGGTTGCACACGGGTCATCCAAAAGAACCGTTTGCATTCAAGAGATGCACAAATCCTACTCTCACTTTGCATATGGGTGCTCTATCTAAAACGTTTGCGATCAAGAGCCATTAAAACCTATAGCCATTAAAACCAAGACACGTGGCGTCACGTGAATGGTTAACAGAACGCACACGGTTTGAATTATACAAACGTTTGAGATATTAAAGTGGCAGCTATTTTTTTCAAAATGCCTTTGTTGGATGTTATTCGAGTGCGCCTTCTCTCAAAATGGACAAGAAAAATACCACAGCATGTCGGGTGCCATTCCATGATAGCATGCCAAGTTTCATGAAATTCAGATGAGTTTTGGATTTACTATAATTTGAAAAACAAAGTATCTCAACATTTTGCCGGCAATCAACGGTGCCCTGGTGTTTGAAATTCATTCCCATTTCTTGCATTGGACCCAAGCATGCACTGAGGGAGTCCTGGACTAAGGGGTCCTCGGGCGTCCGGCCTGTTATCCATGGGCCGGACTGATGGGTTGTGAAGACACGAAGGCCGAAGACTATACCCGTGTCCAAATTGGACTCTCCTTGGCGTGGAGGGCAAGCTTGGCGACTAACTATGAAGATTCCTTCTTATGTAACCAACTCTATGTAACCCTAGATTCCCCCCGGTGTCTATATAAACCGGAGGGTGTGGTCCGAAAAGGATATATTCATTACCATAGTCATACAGGCTAGACTTCTAGGGTTTAGCCATTACAATCTCGTGGTAGATCAACTCTTGTAATACTCATATTCATCAAGATCAATCAGGCAGGAAGTAGGGTATTACCTCCATAGAGAGGGCCCGAACCTGGGTAAACATCGTGTCCCCTGTCTCCTGTAACCATCGACCTTAGACGCACAGTTCGGGACCCCCTACCAAAGATCCGCCAGTTTTGACACCGACATTGGGGCTTTCATTGAGAGTTCCACTGTGTCGTCGACGAAAAGTTCGATGGCCCCTTCGATCATCTACAGTGATGTTGTCCAAGGAGAAACCTTCCTCCCCAGACTGATTTTTGTATTCGGCGGCTTCGTACTGTGGGCCAACTCGCTTGACCATCTGGAGCAGATCGATAGCTACGCCCCTGGCCACCAGGTCAGATTTGGAAGCTTGAACTATGTTGCGAACATCCGTGGAGACTTGATCTTCAATGGATTTGAGACCGCAGCGATCGCTCCCCCTCGCTCCGATGAACATGACTTAAATCTATCATTGGACCATGTTCAGGAGATGGTCCCTGTAACTGCTACGGCCCTAGATCCGGAGCAGATTGCGCCATTTGAAGCCACAGAGTCCACGGCATTGGAGCCGCACACAGACTCAACACCTGGGAATATCTGCGCCAACGGAATTCCGGACTCTTTTCCAGCTATAAATTCCGAACCGCGTACGCCTGCAGACACCGAGCTGGATCGGTCATCGATCTTCGAGTTCAGAGCCGCAGACGTCTTCCAACACTCGCCCTTGGGCGATGTGCTAAGTTCATTAAAAAACTTGTCCTTGGCGGGGGACTCACAGCCGAACTATGTCCGGTCTGAACTAGAGGCCGATGATGGGGAATTTCGCTTCCCACCCGCCACCCACTTCATAGCCACTGTCGAGGACTTAACCGACGTGCTTGATTATGGCTCCGAAGACATCGACGGTATGGACGACGATGCCGACAAGGAGCAAGACCAAGAGCCGCCATTCACTGGACGTTGGACGGCCACCTCTTCGTACGATGTGTACATGGTTGACACACCTAAAAAAGCTAGCGACGATGACAAAGAAGATCCAGTTGCGAATAAGCCTTCTGAGACACAGTCCAAGCGATGGCACCTTAAACGCCGTTCTAAGCCACGTCGCTCAAAAGATGGTAACACTGGCACCGGTAGTACTATGGACGATGCCGAAAACAATGAAGACCCTGCTGGAGTAGCATCCGAACAGGAGGAACAAGGCAACGGGCAAGTTATCCCTGATAAACAGGCCATACCCAGTGACCCGGATGACGATAGTCATCGTCCACTCTCTGAGGATGGGGAAAGCCTCGGCAGCAAGGATATCATCATGCCCGAGGCACCCGTCGAGCAGGAGCGCTTCAAGCGCCAGCTAATAGCTACTGCAAGAAGCCTAAAGAAAAAGCAGCAGCAGCTTCAAGCCGATCAAGACCTACTCATTGTCAGATGGACTGATGTCCTGGCAGCCGAAGAATACGGCCTCAAGCGCCCAGCCAAGAGTTACCCGAAGCGCAGACTGCTACCTCAGTTCGATGAGGAGGCACCAGAGCCCATACCTCCCTCGCGCAAGGCGGACCGACCACCCCGCGGTCGGGATAAAACGGCAACTCAAGCCGAACAAGCCTGCCCCACTGACTCGTAAAAGCAGAGACAAAACAGCTCGGGACTACACATACGACCATCGCCAGGACCTGGACAGTAGAGCAGGACACACTAGATCGCAAGGACGCTTTCCAACTCAGGATAACGGCTACATATTCGGACGTGACAAACCTAGTCACGCCCGGGCCGATAACCGCAGGCGGCCTTCATCGGAGGTGCACCGTGATGCGGCCCGATATAGAGGCGCCGCACACCCTCTTTGCTTCACAGATGAAGTACTGGATCATGAATTCCCTGAAGGGTTCAAGCCCGTCAATATTTAATCATATGACGGAACAACCGATCCCACAGTATGGGTCAAAGATTTTATTCTCCACATCCATATGGCCCGAGGAGACCATCTCCATGCCATCAAATACCTCCCACTAAAACTAAAAGGGCCAGCTAGACACTGGTTAAATAGCCTGCCTGAAAATTCTATCGGCAGTTGGGAGAACTTGGAAGAAGCTTTTCTTGACAACTTCCAAGGTACTTACGTCCGGCCAGCAGATGCCGATGACTTAAGTCATATAGTTCAACAACCTGGAGAACCAGCCAGAAATTTCTGGACTAGGTTCCTAACCAAAAAGAACCAAGTCGTTGACTATCCGGATGCCAAAGCCCTAGCGGCCTTCAAACACAGCATCCGTGGCGAATGGCTCGCCCGCCACCTCAGCCAAGAAAAGCCGAAGTCTATGGCAGCCCTCACGGCACTCATGACCCGCTTTTGCGCGGGTGAAGATAGTTGGCTGGCTCGTAGTAAAAACACAGCCAACGAGGCAGGCCCCTCCGAGGCCAAAAACAGCACCAACAAGACCTGGCACAATAGACACAAACGCCGAAGTAATGGCAATAACACCGATGACACTGCAGTTCACGCCGGATTCAGTGGCTCCAAGCCTGGCCAGCGAAAGAAACCTTATAAAAGGAACAGCGAGGGACCATCCAGCTTGGACCGCATACTCGATAGTCCGTGCCAGATACATGGCACCCCAGGCAAACAAGCCAATCATACCAACAGAGATTGCCGGGTCTTCAAGCAAGCCAGCAAGTCAAATACTAGGAGCAAGGAAATGGGATCACAACGCGAGGACGACGATGAAGAGCCCCGGCAGCCGAACACTGGGTGACAAGAAATTTCCCCCTCAAGACAAAACGGTGAACATGATATATACTACACACATACCCAAAAGGGAGCGCAAGCGTGCACTCAGGGACGTCTATGCGGCAGAGCCAGTCGCCCCAAAATTCAATCTGTGGTCGTCATTTCCGATCACCTTTGATCGTCGAGATCATCCAACTAGTATCCGTCATGGCGGTTCGGCCGCACTGGTCCTTGACCCAATCATCGACGGATTTCACCTAACGCGAGTCCTAATGGACGGTGGCAGCAGCCTCAACCTGCTCTATCAGGATACAGTGCGCAAGATGGGCATCAATCCCTCACGAATCAAACCCATAAAGACTACCTTTAAAGGAGTCATACCAGGCGTAGAGGCCCGTTCTACAGGCTCAATCATGCTGGAAGTGGTCTTCGGCTCCCCGGATAACTTCCGAAGCGAAGAGCTAATCTTTGATATCGTCCCCTTCCGCAGCGGCTACCACGCACTGCTCGGACGAACCGCGTTCGCTAGATTCAACGCGGTGCCACACTACGCTTATCTCAAGCTCAAGATGCCCGGTCCACGCGGCGTCATAACAGTCAATGGAAACACGGAACGCTCCCTCCGTACTGAGGAGCACACAGCCGCCCTAGCAGCAGAGGTACAGAACGGCCTTCTCAAGCAGAACTATAATCCGGCTGCCAAGCCCCCGGATATCGTTAAGAGGGTCCAGACTACACTGCAACAGGACAGCTCGGCTCGTAAAGAGCTTGACTGGCAATTCGGCCTCCGTCCCACGCGTACATAACTACGCGCCCAAAAAATATGGACGGAGGCATAGCTAGCTCACGATCCACAGTGCGGCTCAACCGACCCCAGGATTCGCGTACCTTTTCTTTTCCATTTCAGGTCCCTTCTCTCTTTTCGAGGTTTCTTCTGACGACCCGTTTGTCGGACACACCAAGGAGGCAAGGAGCTTTGGCGCACAAGGGAACCCCCAGGTGGCCTCCGTTAACGATTGTTATACCTGTTTTACATACCCGCACGCAGCTCGCACTTGGTCTTGGCATGTTAAATAGCCTTTTTTGCTTATCGTATTACATGAACAAATACGCCTCGACGTATCAATCACATTATAAAAATAAAGGGCAGCGTCAGTTTTTATTTAATCTTCTCATTTTTCCTTTGTATTTATTACTCGTTGCACGCGTACATTCTGGTATGTATTACTACGCCAGGGGCTTCATCACGCCCCGCATTACAACAACAAAAGTCCGAACACTTTTACAGTACAGTTCGGCACCCCGAACTTATAGCATTATATGCATCGGCTCTGAATCATGTCTTTGGTCAATAGTTGGGTTGCCCGGCTCCTGTGTTTGCTACCTTACATTCCGCTATATCGGCTAGGGTAGTAAAGGGAGAACTACTGCGATTGTGTCCCGGTTTGTCTTGACGAGCACCTCAGTAGAGAAAGCCGAAAACTGACTGTCATGATGTGGCGAGAGTTGGTCAGCTATTCGAGAGGTCTCAAATCCCTAGAGATTTTTTCCGCTTTATGCGAGGAATCGGTTTTCTCCGATTAGGCGTACATAACGCCCCTAGTTCGGCCTTCCGAACACCAGGGGCTTCGCCGAAATTTTCATGGTCAAACTCCTATGGCTAAGTGAGGGTAATAAAGGCCGTATAGTCTGATTGCCTTGTTCATTGCGCTAAACACCTCCTTTAAGGACCAGAATGTGGAGTAAAGAGTGTTTAGATTTATCCCGAACACCCCCGTACTATCTACGTGGGGGCAGAAGCCGACGGCTGGTCAACCCTCAGATGTTAATAAACGGCCGCACAGGAGGTAAAATTTAATCACAAACATCATATTACATACCAATCTTGTTTCATATTACAGGACAACCCGAATGTTTTCATGGGAATATCACGTCCTTCGCACATTGCTCTGCCACAAGGCGGGATCCCTCCAGGACACCGTCGAAATACAGCTCGGGTCGCCGATGCTCCTTGCCGTCAGGTGGCCCTTCGGTCATCAACTTCTTGGCATCCATCTTCGCCTAGTGCGTCTTGACATGCGCGAATGCCATCCGTGCACCCTCAATGCAGACCGACCGCTTCACGACTTCAAGCCGTGGACAGGCACTCACAAGCCAATTCACAAGTCCGAAGTAGCTGCCGGGCACGGGCTCGGCAGGCCACAGACGGACTATCAGGTCCTTCATGGCTAACTCGACCAACTTGTGCAGCTCGACCAGTTGTTTCAACTGGTCGCTAAAGGGCACCGGACGTTCTGGTCCAAGATATTGAGACCAAAACAGCTTCTTCGTAGACATCCCTTCTTCGGCTCGGTAGAACTCAACAACATCTGTTATGTTGCGCGGCAGATCTGTAAATGCCGCTGGAAAACACAAGTTCGGGTAAGTACAAGGACCGTTTCCTTTGCATACTTGCCTTGCATAGTGACAGCCTTACCCGCCGCAATCTTCTTGGCCGCCTGGATTTCCTAGAGGGCGCTCTGGGCTTCGGCTCGGGCATCTTTTGCGCTCTGGCGGGCCTTAGCAAGTTTGGATTCTTGTGCCTTAGAATCACGCTCCAAGGACTCATACTTCTTGATGGCGTCCTGGAGCTCTTGCTGACCCTGGCCTCGTGCTTCTCGTGTGCGGCACGTTCCTTGGCCGCTTTTTCTTCAGCCTCGGCTAACGCCTTTTTAAGGGCCACCACCTCGGTCGTGGCCCCTAGTAAAGTTCATGACACTTTAGTCAGCTGGAACCATTTATTCTTCAATATACACACAGGTTACTGCATACCTTGGCTATCCTCCAGCTGCTTCTTCATGAGGCCGAGCTCTTCCTCGGCCCGCTTCAGTTTCTGCTTCAGTCCGGAGACCTCTGCGGTTTGAGCGGTAGCAACCCGCAACGAGGCCTGCTTATTCACATAGACACCTTATGTTAGACTCCTGCGAAAATTATTTTTGATCATCTGTTCGGCTTTTTCTTTCCGGACACCGAACAGAGCATTAGGGGCTACTGTCTACGCTGTGATATTCTTCTTATTATTACATTACCCACCTCAAAGCCTGCTAGAAGGCTAGTGCAAGCTTCGGTCAATCCGTTTTTGGCGGACCGAACCCTTTCAATCACCGTACCCATATGGGAACGGTGCTCATCCACAATGGAGGCGCCTTGCAGCGCTTCCAGTACACGATCCGGCGCCTTCGGTTGGATAGAAGTCACCGGTAGCACACCCCCTCTTTTTGGGAAAAGCCGTTTGCCGGATTCCGGAGCTGTATAGGTCTCCGGAATAGAATCCGGCTGAGGGTTGAGTAGAACTCGGCCCACACCGTCCGTCTCCGTAGGGGCTTTTTCCCCCATATATCCGGCGGCCCGGGAGTCATCCTGGTGCGCCACCCTAACGATCTCCGGAGCCTTCCCCTGGTTCGAGGAGGCCCTTTGGGATGCCTCCTTGTCATCACCCTTGGCCGAAGGGGAGTAAGCGGGTGGCAGTGACATGCTGGCCCTCTCCTTTGGGTCCAGTGAACCTTCTGATGAAGATCGCGGAGAATTGTCCCGAGCTGGACTACAATAACACGATTCAAACATATCAATATTGCAAGGCGGAAAGGATGGATGTTCGGGTGTGCATAAAGATTTTTGATACTTACGATGCGGCCCGAGGCTTGGCCCGGGAAGGCCGCTCCGGACTGCTATCGACGTCCCACACGGAGCTATCCGCGGGGAAGCCTTTCCCCCTCTTGGGTGCCTTCGCCTCCAGATTTGTGGAGGCCGTTCTCTTATTCCTCCCCACCTCGGGTGGGGAGTCATCTTCCTCTTCCTCCTCCTCGTCATCGTCCTCGGCGGACGAAGAGCGAGTCTCCTCTTCGGACATCACGTCCGGAGCGCCTTTTCGGCGAAGGCCCCTCCAGGCCCCTTTGGCCGCTTTCTTGGCCGTCTTCTCCGGCACCTCATAAGGTGCTGGAAACAGCATTTTCATTAGTAATGGAAATTCGGGGTCTTCGGGCAGCGGAGCTGGACAGTTAATCCCCCCTGCTACCTCGATCCAGGCCTAAAAACATGGATAGGAAGGCTTAGGATTTTTCCTCAAAATACGCTAGTAAAGGGTATGCCTTGAAAACATGAAACAACTTACCGAATTAGCCTGGCGTTTTAAGCTGAGCCCGCGATCCTCGGTCGTGGGCGGTGGTGTCTCGCCGGCCTTGAAGAGCACTTTCCAGATGTCTTCGTGCGTCGTGCCGAAGAGCTCTAGTAGCATCTGGTGCTTGGCCGGATCGTACTCCCACAGGTAGCAAGTCCGACATTGGCACGGAAGAACCCGACGAATGAGCATGACCTGGATCACGTTGACGAGCTTGATTTTCCTGTCTATCATGTTCTGGACACACGTCTGGAGCCTAGTCAGCTCGCTCGAGGGACCCCAGGTTAGGCCCTGAAGGAAATATGCCCTAGAGGCAATAATAAAATATTATATATTTCCTTATATCATGATAAATGTTTATTATTCATGCTAGAATTGTATTAACCGGAAACATAATACATGTGTGAATACATAGACATACAGAGTGTCACTAGTATGCCTCTACTTGACTAGCTCGTTAATCAAAGATGGTTATGTTTCCTAGCCATAGACATGAGTTTCATTTGATTAATGGGATCACCTCATTAGGAGAATGACGTGATTGACATGACCCATTCCATTAGCTTAGCACCCGATCGTTTAGTATGTTGCTATTGCTTTCTTCATGACTTATACATGTTCCTATGACTATGAGATTATGCAACTCCCGTTTACTGGAGGAACACTTTGTGTGCTACCAAACGTCACAACGTAAATGGGTGATTATAAAGGTGCTCTACAGGTGTCTCCAAAGGTATTTGTTGGGTTGGCATATTTCGAGATTAGGATTTGTCACTCCGATTGTCGGAGAGGTATCTCTGGGCCCACTCGGTAATGCACATCACTATAAGCCTTGCAAGCATTGTGACTAATGAGTTAGTTGCGGGATGATGTATTACGGAATGAGTAAAGAGACTTGCCGGAAACGAGATTGAACTAGGTATCGAGATACCGACGATCGAATCTCGGGCAAGTAACATACCGATGACAAAGGGAACAACGTATGTTGTTATGCGGTTTGACCGATAAAGATCTTCGTAGAATATGTGGGAACCAATATGAGCATCCAGGTTCCGCTATTGGTTATTGACCGGAGAGGTGTCTCGGTCATGTCTACATAGTTCTCGAACCCGTAGGGTCCGCACGCTTAATGTTACGATGACAGTTATATTATGAGTTTATATGTTTTGATGTACCGAAGGTTGTTCGGAGTCCTGGATGTGATCACGGACATGACGAGGAGTCTCGAAATGGTCGAGACATAAATATTGATATATTGGACGACTATATTCGGACACCGGAAGTGTTCCGGAGAAGTTTCGGATTAAACCGGAGTGCCGGAGGGTTACCGGAACCCCCGGGGAAGTATTGGGCCTTAGTGGGCCTTGAGGGGACCGAGAGGGCAGCAGCCAGGAGGTGGTGCGCCCCCCTCCTAGGAGGAATCCTAGTTGGACTAGGAGAGGGGGGCGCAGCCCCCTTTCCCTCTCTCTCTCCCTCTCTTTCCTTCCCCCCCTCTTTTCCTAGTTGGACTAGGAAAGGGGAGTCATACTCCTACTAGGAGGAGGACTCCCCCCCTCTCCTTGGCGCGCCTAGGGCAGCCGGCCTCCCCCTTGCTCCTTTATATACGGGGGCAGGGGGGCACCTCTAAACACACTTGATATACGATATTTTAGCCGTGTGCGGTGCCCTCCTCCACCATGTTACACCTCGATAATGCCGTTGCGGAGCTTAGGCGAAGCCCTGCGTCGGTGGAACATCATCATCGTCACCACGCCGTCGTGCTGACGAAACTCTCCCTCAACACTCGGCTGGATCGGAGTTCGAGGGACGTCATCGAGCTGAACGTGTGTAGAACTCGGAGGTGCCGTGCGTTCGGTACTTGATCGGTCGGATCGTGAAGACGTACGACTACATCAACCGCGTTGTGATAACGCTTCTGCTGTCGGTCTACGAGGGTACGTGGACAACACTCTCCCCTCTCGTTGCTATACATCACCATGATCTTGCGTGTGCGTAGGAATTTTTTTGAAATTACTACGTTCCCCAACAGTGGTATCAGAGCCTGGTTTTATGCGTTGATGCTATGCACGAGTAGAACACAAGTGAGTTGTGGGCGATATAAGTCATACTGCTTACCAGCATGTCATACTTTGGTTCAGCGGTATTGTGAGATGAAGCGGCCCGGACCGACATTACGTGTACGCTTACCCGAGACTGGTTTCACCGTTGCGAGCACTCGTTGCTTAAAGGTGACCGGCGGGTGTCTGTCTCTCTCACTTTAGTTGAACCGAGTGTGGCTACACCCGGTCCTTGCGAAGGTTAAAACAGCACCAACTTGACAAACTATCGTTATGGTTTTGATGCGTAGGTAAGAACGGTTCTTGCTAAGCCCGTAGCAGCCACGTAAAACTTGCAACAACAAAGTAGAGGACGTCTAACTTGTTTTTGCAGGGCATGTTGTGATGTGATATGGTCAAGACATGATGTGATATAATTTGTTGTATGAGATGATCATGTTTTTTAACCGAGTTATCGGCAACTGGCAGGAGCCATATGGTTGTCGCTTTATTGTATGAGATGCAATCACCATGTAATAGTTTTACTTTATCACTAAGCGGTAGCGATAGTCGTAAAATCAATTAGTTGGCAAGACGACAACGATACTACGATGGAGATCAAGGTGTCGTGCCGGTGACGATGGTGATCATGACGGTGCTTCGGAGATGGAGATCACGAACACGGTGCTTCGGAGATGGAGATGAAAGCACAAGATGATGATGGCCATATCATATCACTTATATTGATTGCATGTGATGTTAATCCTTTATGCATCTTATCTTGCTTTGATTGACGGTAGCATTATAAGATGATCTCTCACTAAAATTTCAAGATAAAAGTGTTCTCCCTGAGTATGCACCGTTGAGAAAGTTCTTCGTGCTGAGACACCACGTGATGATCGGGTGTGATAGGCTCTACGTTCAAATACAACGGGTGCAAAACAATTGCACACGCGGAATACTCAGGTTAAACTTGACGAGCCTAGCATATGCAGATATGGCCTCGGAACACAGAGACCGAAAGGTCGAGCGTGAATCATATAGTAGATATGATCAACATAGTGATGTTCACCATTGAAACTACTCCATCTCACGTGATGATCGGACATGGTTTAGTTGATTTGGATCACGTAATCACTTAGATGATTAGAGGGATATCTATCTAAGTGGGAGTTCTTAAGTAATATGATTAATTGAACTTAAATTTATCATGAACTTAGTACCTGATAGTATCTTGCTTGTCTATGTTAATTGTAGATAAATGGCCCGTGCTGTTGTTCCGTTGAATTTTAATGCGTTCCTTGAGAAAGCTAAGTTGAAAGATGATGGTAGCAATTACATGGACTGGGTCCGTAATTTGAGGATTATCCTCATTGCTGCACAGAAGAATTACGTCCTGGAAGCACCGCTAGGTGCCAGGCCTCCTGCAAGAGCAACGCCAGAAGTTATGAACGTCTGGCAGAGCAAAGCTGATGACTACTCAATAGTTCAGTGTGCCATGCTTTACGGCTTAGAACCGGGTCTTCAACGACGTTTTGAACGTCATGGAGCATATGAGATGTTCCAGGAGTTGAAGTTAATATTTTAAGCAAATGCCCGGATTGAGAGATATGAAGTCTCCAATAAGTTCTATAGCTGCAAGATGGAAGAGAATAGTTCTGTCAGTGAGCATATACTCAGAATATCTGGGTATAATAATCACTTGATTCAACTGGGAGTTCAACTTCCGGATGATTGCGTCATTGACAGAATTCTTCAATCACTGCCACCAAGCTACAAGAGCTTCGTGATGAACTATAACATGCAAGGGATGGATAAGACAATTCCCGAGCTCTTCGCAATGCTAAAGGCAGCGGAGGTAGAAATCAAAAAGGAGCATCAAGTGTTGATGGTCAGTAAAACCACTAGTTTCAAGAAAAAGGGCAAAGGGAAGAAGAAAGGGAACTTCAAGAAGAACAGCAAGCAAGTTGCTGTTCAGGAGAAGAAATCCAAGTCTGGACCTAAGCCTGAAACTGATTTCTTCTACTGTAAGCACACTGGTCACTGGAAGCGGAACTGCCCCAAGTATTTGGCGGATAAGAAGGATGGCAAGGTTAACAAAGGTATATGTGATATACATGTTATTGATGTGTACCTTACTAATACTCGCAGTAGCACCTGGGTATTTGATACTGGTTCTGTTGCTAATATTTGCAACTCGAAACAGGGGCTACGGATTAAGCGAAGATTGGCTAAGGATGAGGTGACGATGTGCGTGGGAAATGGTTCCAAAGTCAATGTGATCGCCGTCGGCACGCTACCTGTACATCTACCTTCGGGATTAGTTTTAGACCTAAATAATTGTTATTTGGTGCCAGCGTTGAGCATGAACATTATATCTGGATCTTGTTTAATGCGAGACGGTTATTCATTTAAATCAGAGAATAATGGTTGTTCTATTTATATGAATAATATCTTTTATGGTCATGCACCCTTGAAGAGTGGTCTATTTTAATGAATCTCGATAGTAGTGATACACATATTCATAATGTCGAAGCCAAAAGATGCAAAGTTGATAATGACAGTGCAACTTATTTGTGGCACTGCCGTTTGGGTCATATCGGTGTAAAGCGCATGAAGAAACTCCATACTGATGGAATTTTGGAATCACTTGATTTTGAATCACTTGGTACTTGCGAACCGTGCCTCATGGGCAAGATGACCAAGACACCGTTCTCCAGAACTATGGAGAGAGCAACAGATTTGTTGGAAATCATACATACAGATGTATGTGGTCCGATGAATATTGAGGCTCGTGGCGGATATCGTTATTTTCTCACCTTCACAGATGATTTGAGCAGATATGGGTATATCTACTTAATGAAACATAAGTCTGAAACATTTGAAAAGTTCAAAGAATTTCAGAGTGAAGTTGAAAATCATCGTAACAAGAAAATAAAATTCCTACGATCTGATCGTGGAGGAGAATATTTGAGTTATGAGTTTGGCCTACATTTGAAACAATGCGGAATAGTTTCGCAACTCACGCCACCCGGAACACCACAGCGTAATGGTGTGTCCGAACGTCGTAATCGTACTTTATTAGTGTCAGGACCCCGATTCTAAGTCACACCGATCTAGCCTGTAACACCTCATATCACTTTGCGGCCTCACGCACGGTATTCCCACGGGTGTCGCCTTACCATGGCCCGGGACCGTTTGCGCCTTTTGGCTCACGTATATGATAGTGTCGCTAGCATCCATATGACAGAGAACCCGGGCCGACATGGCTAGTCGTGAACCCAAAGTGGCACTAACTTACGGGGACAGGCATACATGAATCAACATCGAGCATGTCGGTCAGCAACGTGTGAATCCGGGCTGTAGCACTGGGCTAACAGGACTCCGGGAACCCGGGCTGTAGCAGGCTAGGTAGGACTCCGGATGTCACCGCGTGACATTTCCCCGAAGGGACAGACACAGGAACGAAGTGAATCACATGCCGGCCAGTCAAGTGTTCCGGAACAGTAGTGCTGGGCTAGCAGGACTCCGGTGAACCGGGCTGTAGCGGACTACTATGGCTCATGGAAGCACAAGACTACATTTCCCCATAAGAGAGGCTACCAAGGATAAACAACTAGATTGTCGGATCCCACACATACCAAGCATTTCAATCATACACACAATATGCTCGCTATGTGCAAATACAACATGGCATCACAACTAGACTCTATGACTCAGAGTATTTATTCATTAGGCTCCGAAGAGCCAGATATTACAAACATGGGGTCTCTCGACCCAGCATTCAGAGCATACAAGTCAAACACATGCGGAAGCTTAACATGTCTGAGTACAGACATCTACAAATGAAAAAGGCTGAGAAGCCTGACTATCTACCAGATCCTGCCGAGGGCACAAGATCGTAGCTGAGGTATCAAGCTAAACGTCGAAGTCCACACGGAACTACTAGCGAGACTGACGTCTCTCTGCAAAACATAGAATAAGCAAACGTGAGTACAAATGTACCCAGCAAGACTTACATCAGAACTATCTACATATGCATCGGTATCAACAAAGGGGGTGGTGGAGTTTAACTGCAGCAAGCCAGCTTTGACTCAGTGGCTAACCTGAACTACGACTGCAAGCAACTCTTTTGAGGTGGCGCACACGAGTCCACATATTCACCAAATCAATACACCACTATGGATCCGCTTCCGTCTCCCTACGAGAACGCCATCCATAGCACTCACGCTTATCTTGCGCATTTTAGAGTATCCACTTTCACTTGTCTATGAACTGTTATAGGCAACCCAGAAGTCCTTTACCGCGGAAACGGCTATTCGAATAGATCATATTAACCCTGCAGGGGTGTACTTCGTCACACACGCTCTCACCACTTACCGCCGTTTACACAGCATGTACTCGGCAACCTTCAAGCGGAAGCCCAGCGAGGGTGTCGACCACAGCCTACCTAAACACTCAAGTCTCTAGCCCAGGTTTATCGCCTATTTAGGTTCCATCCGCAGGGAGTCCGGCCGAGGTTTCCACATACGGCCCCGAACGATGTGTACAGGGTTCCGAGACACCAAACGGGCGCCCGGCATGCCCGGCCACGTGCCTACCGCATCACAGCCCACCCCTCGGGTCAGCGCTGCCCACGGCCTCCAGCATACTACAAACACCAGAAACTACTTGCAACTCCTGGACAGAGGACAAGGGTGATTAAGAAGCCGAGAGGGTCCATTGGTTTCAGGCCCAATGCGTGGTAGTAACTGTATCATGGATCACAAACACAGAACTCAGTTCCTGAGGACGGCTTCAATGAGACAACCCACCATGTACTCCTACATGGCCTCTCACTGCTACCTTTACCAAATCGTGTTCACACACTTAGCTCACACACAGTAGGACATGTTCATCACCATTCCAACTCATCCCCGATGAATCAGACCTGACACAACTCTAAGCAATAGCAGGCATGACAAACAAGCATGAATGAGTAGGCACATCAGGGCTCAAACAACTCCTACTCATGCTAGTGGGTTTCATCTATTTACTGTGGCAATGACAGGTCATGCAGAGGATAAGGGGTTCAACTACCGCAGCAAGTAACAGATGAATCGTTGTTGTCCTAATGCAGTAAAAGAGAGCAGGAGCGAGAGAGTGGGATTGTATCGGAATGAACAAGCGGGTTTTGCTTGCCTGGCACTTCTGAAGATGATATAGCTCTTCATCGGTGTCATCGAACTCATCGTCGGAACATACGTCTACCGAGGGGGAACAATTACCGGCAACAGAGAGGAAACACAATCAATGCAATGCAACAATATGATGCATGAATGTGACATGGCAATATGCTGTGATTTGAGCTAATGCAGCTAGCAACGATTTAAATGGAGTTGGTTTGAACACTAGATTCAAATTTGAACTCCACATGAGGCATTTCAAATACCATTGATTCAAATTGTCATATACAGTGGTTGTAAGTTTTTCAAACATGCATGAGAATGCCATAAACAGATTCTTCATATTTTTCTGATAAATTTTCATATATAAATTATTTCATTTGGAGTTACGGTTGATTTTCTATGATTTTTAGAAGTTTAGGCTATTTTCTGGATTTTCTAATTATTTAGAATTAAACTAATTCCGGAAAATGCATTACTGCGTCAGCACTACGTCAGCATGACGTGAGCGAGTCAACGGGGCAGCCCAGGTCAAACTGACCAGTGGGGCCCGCGTGTCAGTGGCTAACTGAACTAACCTAGTTAGATTAGCACTAACCTAGGTTAAACTAATTAAGTTTAAACCTAAACTAGATTAATTAGCCTGGAGGGGCCCGCATGTCATAGACTCAAGGGAGGTCAAATCCCCTGGTCAACCGGGGCTAACCCACCGGCGGTCAAAGCGGTCAACCCGCCGGCGTTTAGCCGCCGGCGAGGCCGAACGCGGCGGAGGGCATCGGGAATCGCCCACAGGCGACCATTTGCACGACGGAGAGGCTCTACGTGACGAGGAGACTCATCCGCGTCCAGTGGTGCTCACAGCAGCAGCTCTAGTGGCCTAAAGCGATGGCGGCGGCGACTTGTGCGGCGGCCGGAGTTCGGGCGTCAAGCGGATCGGCGTTGCATGGAACGGCAGGAGCCGCGGGTGGTCGCGGTCGACTCCTGGGAACGTGCTGAGCACGGTGGCGCGCTCGGTTGTGAGCTTGCGCGGCTGTGGCCACGGCTACGCCATAGCCGGCGGCGAGATGCTTCGGTCACGGTTGGGGATCGGGGCTAGAGGACGAACGCGTCGACGGGGAGAGGGGCGAGGGGCGTAGGAGCTCACAGCGGTTCCGCAGGGTTGGTCAGTGGGCTCGGGGAGAGGCCGGAGCAAGCGGGGCGGCGATGAAGATCTCCGGCGTTGGGAGGTTGAAGACGACGACATGGAGGCACTCAGGGGCGTCCGGCGTTGCACAGCTCGACGAGGAGGAAGAGGGGTACTAGGCGGAGCTCTTGGGCATCTCAGGGCGTCGCCGGGATGGCGGTGTCCGTGGTGGTGGCGAGCGGCGGCGACGGAGGCGTTCGGGCGGAAAGAACAGAGGAGGGGGAGAGCGTTCGGGGGAGAGAGAGAGCCGGACGGCTCTGGGGTCGCATGGCATCGTCCAGACGCGTCGAGGCGGAGCCAGGCAGGCAGGGAGGGAGGAGGTGGCCGCGGCGTGTAGCTGCGCGCGTCGGGCACGCGCCCTCGCCTACTGGCACGAGGAGGAAGGCGACAGGAGAGCGCCTGGTGGGCTGGGCCGCCAGCTGGGCCGGCCAGGTGGCTTTGGTGGGTGCCAGGTAGGTATCTTCTCTCTCTTCTTTCTGTTTTGCTTTCTGTTGTTGATTTAGTAAAATACTAAACCACTACTAAAACTTCTGAAAATATTTGTGGGCACAATTAGAATTATTTCCAATAGCCCTCAACTAGTTTCAGAATTATTAGAGCATTTAAAATATTTATAGGATTTAAATGCTCCAATTCAAATACAATATGAGTTAATTCAAAAATCCAAAAATGACCTAAAATATATTCATCATTTTTGGCAGAGGTTTTCACCTTAACCAGAAATCATGAACTTTTCTTAGGGACATTTTGGGACTTATTGAAAAATATTTTATTTGATCCTATTTGAATTCTTCCTGATGCTAGGGTTTGATCAATCCCCATTTCAACTTAAGTAAAAATTGAACATGATGCAACAGACAAGTGCTAGCCTAGTGCAAGGTAAGGCTAGGGATGTGACAACTAGATATGGTGCGATCTATGATGTCTCTTACTGATTTACCGCTATCGTTTTGGGGTTATGCTTTAGAGACGGCTGCATTCACTCTAAATAGGATACCATCGAAATCCGTTGAGACGACGCCTTATGAACTATGGTTTGGCAAGAAACCAAAGTTGTCGTATCTTAAAGTTTGGGGTTGCGATGCTTATGTGAAGAAACTTCAACCTGATAAGCTCGAACCTAAATCGGAGAAATGTGTCTTCATTGGATACCCAAAGGAGACTGTTGGGTACACCTTCTATCACAGATCCGAAGGCAAGATATTCGTTGCTAAGAATGGATCCTTTCTAGAGAAGGAGTTTCTCTCGAAAGATGTGAGTGGGAGGAAAGTAGAACTTGATGAGGTAACTGTACCTGCTCCCTTATTGGAAAGTAGATCATCGCAGAAATCAGTTTCCGCGACACCTACACCAATTAGTGAGGAAGTTAATGATAATGATCATAAAACTTCAGATCAAGTTATTACTGAACCTCATAGGTCAACTAGATCAAGATCCGCACCAGAGTGGTACGGCAATCCTGTTCTGGAGGTCATGTTACTAGACCATGACGAACCTACGAACTATGAAGAAGCGATGGTGAGCCCAGATTCCGCAAAATGGCTTGAAGCCATGAAATCCGAGATGGGATCCATGTATGAGAACAAAGTATGGACTTTGGTTGACTTGCCCGATGGTCGGCAAGCCATTGAAAATAAATGGATCTTCAAGAAGAAGACTGACGCTGATGGTAATGTTACTGTCTATAAAGCTCGACTTGTTGCAAAAGGTTTTCGACAAGTTCAAGGGATTGACTACGATGAGACCTTCTCACCCATAGCGATGCTTAAGTCTGTCCGAATCATGTTAGCCATTGCCGCATTTTATGATTATGAAATTTGGCAAATGGATGTCAAAACTGCATTCCTGAATGGATTTCTGGAAGAAGAGTTGTATATGATGCAACCGGAAGGTTTTGTCGATCCAAAGAGAGCTAACAAAGTGTGCAAGCTCCAGCGATCCATTTATGGACTGGTGCAAGCCTCTCGGAGTTGGAATAAACGCTTTGATAGTGTGATCAAAGCATTTGGTTTTATATAGACTTTTGGAGAAGCCTGTATTTACAAGAAAGTGAGTGGGAGCTCGATAGCATTTCTGATATTATATGTGGATGACATATTACTGATTGGAAATGATATAGAATTTCTTGATAGCATAAAGGGATACTTGAATAAGAGTTTTTCAATGAAAGACCTCGGTGAAGGTGCTTAATTGGACTTTCACAAAGCACATACCTTGACAAAGTTTTGAAGAAGTTCAAAATGGATCAAGCAAAGAAAGGGTTCTTGCCTGTACTACAAGGTGTGAGATTGAGTAAGACTCAATGCCCGACCACTGCAGAAGATAGAGAGAAGATGAAAGATGTTCCTATGCTTCAGCCATAGGCTCTATCATGTATGCAATGCTGTGTACCAGACCTGATGTATCCCTTGCTATAAGTTTAGCAGGAAGGTACCAAAGTAATCCAGGAGTGGATCACTGGACAGCAGTCAAGAACATCCTGAAATACCTGAAAAGGACTAAGGATATGTTTCTCGTTTATGGAGGTGACAAAGAGCTCATCGTAAGTGGTTACGTTGATGCAAGCTTTGACATTGATCCGGACGATTCGAAATCGCAAACCGGATACGTATTTACATTGAACGGTGGAGCTGTCAGTTGGTGCAGTTCTAAGCAAAGTGTCATGGCGGGATCTACGTGTGAAGCGGAATACATAGCTGCTTCAGAAGCAGCAAATGAAGGAGTCTGGATGAAGGAGTTCATATCCGATCTAGGTGTCATACAAAAGAACATCGGGACCAATGAAAATCTTTTGTGACAATACTGGTGCAATTGCCTTAGCAAAGGAATCCAGATTTCACAAGAGAACCAAGCACATCAGAAGATGCTTCAATTCCATCCGAGATTTAGTCCAGGTGGGAGACATAGAAATTTGCAAGATACATACGGATCTGAATGTTGCAGACCCGTTGACTAAGCCTCTTCCACGAGCAAAACATGATCAGCACCAAGACTCCATGGGTGTAAGAATCATTACTATGTAATCTAGATTATTGACTCTAGTGCAAGTGGGAGACTGAAGGAAATATGCCCTAGAGGCAATAATAAAGTATTATATATTTCTTTATATCATGATAAATGTTTATTATTCATGCTAGAATTGTATTAACCGGAAACATAATACATGTGTGAATACATAGACAAACAGAGTGTCACTAGTATGCCTCTACTTGACTAGCTCGTTAATCAAAGATGGTTATGTTTCCTAGCCATAGACATGAGTTGTCATTTGATTAACGGGATCACCTCATTAGGAGAATGACGTGATTGACATGACCCATTCCGTTAGCTTAGCACCCAATCGTTTAGTATGTTGCTATTGCTTTCTTCATGACTTATACATGTTCCTATGACTATGAGATTATGCAACTCCCGTTTACCAGAGGAACACTTTGTGTGCTACCAAACGTCACAACGTAAATGGGTGATTATAAAGGTGCTCTACAGGTGTCTCCAAAGGTATTTGTTGGGTTGGCGTATTTCGAGATTAGGATTTGTCACTCCGATTGTCGGAGAGGTATCTCTGGGCCCACTCGGTAATGCACATCACTATAAGCCTTGCAAGCATTGTGACTAATGAGTTAGTTGCGGGATGATGTATTACGGAACGAGTAAAGAGACTTGCCGGTAACGAGATTGAACTAGGTATCGAGATACCGACGATCGAATCTCGGGCAAGTAACATACCGATGACAAAGGGAACAACGTATGTTGTTATGCGGTTTGACCGATAAAGATCTTCCTAGAATATGTGGGAACCAATATGAGCATCTAGGTTCCGCTATTGGTTATTGACCGGAGAGGTGTCTCGGTCATGTCTACATAGTTATCGAACCCGTCGGGTCCGCACGCTTAACATTACGATGACAGTTATATTATGAGTTTATATGTTTTGATGTACCGAAGGTTGTTCGGAGTCCCGGATGTGATCACGGACATGACGAGGAGTCTCGAAATGGTCGAGACATAAAGATTGATATATTGGACGACTATATTCGGACACCGGAAGTGTTCCGGAGAAGTTTCGGATTAAACCGGAGTGCCGGAGGGTTACCGGAACCCCCCGGGGAAGTATTGGGCCTTAGTGGGCCTTGAGGGGAGCGAGAGGGCAGCAGCCAGGAGGTGGTGCGCCCCCCCAGGAGGAATCCTAGTTGGACTAGGAGAGGGGGGCGCAGCCCCCTTTCCCTCTCCCTCTCCCTCTCTTTCCTTCCCCCCCTCTTTTCCTAGTTGGACTAGGAAAGGGGAGTCCTACTCCTACTAGGAGGAGGACTCCCCCCCTCTCCTTGGCGCGCCTAGGGCAGCCGGCCTCCCCCTTGCTCCTTTATATACGGGGGCAGGGGGGCACCTCTAAACACACTTGATATACGATATTTTAGCCGTGTGCGGTGCCCTCCTCCACCATATTACACCTCGATAATACCGTTGTGGAGCTTAGGCGAAGCCCTGCATCGGTGGGACATCATCATCGTCACCACGCCGTCGTGCTGACGAAACTCTCCCTCAACACTCGGCTGGATCGGAGTTCGAGGGACGTCATCGAGCTGAACGTGTGTAGAACTCGGAGGTGCCGTGCGTTCGGTACTTGATCGGTCGGATCATGAAGACGTACGACTACATCAACCGCGTTGTGATAACGCTTCCGCTGTCGGTCTACGAGGGTACGTGGACAACACTCTCCCCTCTCGTTGCTATACATCACCATGATCTTGTGTGTGCGTAGGAAATTTTTTGAAATTACTACGTTCCCCAACAGGCCCCTCTCTTGCCAGGAGGTGAGCCGCATCGGGATTCCGGATCGGAATTCGGGGGCCGCCGCCCAGTCAGTGTCGCGCGGCTCGGTGATGTAGAACCACCCCGATTGCCACCCCTTCACCGTTTCCGCAAAGGAGCCTTCGGGCCAGGTAACATTGGGCATCTTACCCACCATGGCGCCTCCGCACTCTACTTGTTGGCCGCTCACCACTTTCGGCTTCACATTAAAGGTCTTCAGCCATAGGCCGAAATGAGGTGGGATGCGGAGGAAGGCCTCGCATACGACAATGAATGCCGTGATGTTGAGAATAAAATTGGGGGCTAGGTCATGAAAGTCTAGCCCGTAGTAAAACATCAGTCCGTGGACAAACGGGTGGAGTGGGAATCCCAGCCCGCGAACAAAGTGTGTGAGAAACACAACCCTCTCATGGGGCTCTGGAGTGGGGACGATTTGCCCTTTGGCCGGGAGTCGGTGAGCAATCTCCTTGGCCAGATATCCGGCCTCCCGGAGCTCCGTGATGTCCTTCTTCTAAACGGAGGAGGCCATCCACTTGCCTCCAGCTCCGGATCCGGACATGTTTGGAGTGCTTTCTCGAACGAGGAAAAGCTAAAGCTTGGGCGCTGGAGCTCAAGGACGGAAGGACTAAAGGAGAGAAAGGGTGTGGGTGAAGGAAGGGAATCCCTATCCCCTTATAAAGGCCGCGAATATCAAGCGCCTCCCCACTCGCCCTGAAAGCTCGCCTATTCCCAAGGCCTGTGTAAACGGCACGGTTGGGTTACCCATGCCCGCATTGATGAGAATCCCGCGATGAGGGGACACGATATCTGCTTTGAGAATACGTGCCAATGGCAACCGCGTCTTGGAACGTGGGGCGGTGAATGCGAAAACGGTTTGAGATAATGACCGGTCAGACGTAATGTCATGCTACAAAAGGTTATATTCTCTCTGCAGTTGTATATGGTGTGGCAGGTCTGGATACTATCATCGCATCCGAAGACTATCTTGGAGTTCGGATAGAAGGGAACCTGCCTTGCAATGCCGAAGACAATCTGGGCGCTGGACTCCTCGTCATTGAAGCCAGGTTCAGGGGCTACTGAGGGAGTCCTGGACTAAGGGGTCCTCGGGCGTCCGGCCTGTTATCCATGGGCCGGACTGATGGGTTGTGAAGACACGAAGGCCGAAGACTGTACCCGTGTTCGGATTGGACTCTCCTTGGCGTGGAGGGCAAGCTTGGCGACTAACTATGAAGATTCCTTCTTATGTAACCGACTCTATGTAACCCTAGATTCCCCCCGGTGTCTATATAAACCGGAGGGTGTAGTCCGGAAAGGATATACTCATTACCATAGTCATAGAGGCTAGACTTCTAGGGTTTAGCCATTACAATCTCGTGGTAGATCAACTCTTGTAATACTCATATTCATCAAGATCAATCAAGCAGGAAGTAGGGTATTACCTCCATAGACCTTAGACGCACAGTTCGGGACCCCCTACCCGAGATCCGCCGGTTTTGACACTGACATGCACCCAGGACAAAGATTTGATTTTTCAACCAATTTATATGCACTGGAGCATGTGCATGTAGTTCGAATTTGAATTATGCACATAAATGCATTGAAAACTCAGTTAATGCATAAAAATGTCCAAATGAACCCCGAAAATCAAAAAAATTGACACAACACTCCTCTTGTTCTATGTTGACACGAGAATTTTTTTGAAAGCAATAGGGGGCAATGGGTATCGTTTCGTCCCCAAAGGTGGGAGGTTCCCTACAGAAACCATCATGCTTGTTGTGAGAAGCTCTGGTTTGTGAGAAGCATATACTCAAACCTGCCCCAAATGGGATAAAAAATTTACCACGACATGTTGATGCCGCTCCATGATAGCATGCCAAGTTTCATGAATTTCAAATGAGTTTTGGATTTACTAGAATTTAAAAACCAGGTATCTCAATGTTTGCGGCCGAGTGACGGTGGTAGGGTGTTTGACATTCATTCCCATTTCTTGCGTGGGACCTAAGCATGCAACCAAGGACACAAATTTGAATTTTCAACCAATTTATATGCATTAGAGCATGTGCCTGTAGTTCAAATTTGAATTATGCACATGAATGCAAAGAAAACTCAGTTAATGTATAAAAATATCCAAGCGAACCCCAAAAAATCCCGAAAATTGACACAACACTCCTGTTGTTCTATGTTGACACTAGGAAAAAAATTGGAATCGAGAAGAGGCAATGGATATTATTTCGTCCCCAAAGGTAGGATGTTCCCTACCGAAACCATCAGGCTTGTTGTGAGAAGCTCTGGTTTGTGAGAAGCATATCCCCAAACCTGCCCCAAATGGGACAAAAAAATTACCACGGCATGTTGATGCCGCTCCATGATAGCATGCCAAGTTTCATAAATTTCTGACGAGTTTTGGATTTACTAGAATTTAAAAACCAGGTATCTCAATGTTTGCGGCCAAGTGACGGTGGCAGGGTGTTTGACATTCATTCCCATTTCTTGCATGGGACCTAAGCATGCAAGCAAGGACACAAATTTGAATTTTCAACCAATTTATATGCATTAGAGCATGTGCCTGTAGTTTAAATTTGAATTATGCACATGAATGCAAATAAAACTCAGTTAATGTATAAAAATATCCAAGCGAACCCCAAAAAATCCCAAAAATTGACACAACACTCATGTTGTTCTATGTTGACACTAGGAAAGAATTGAAATCGAGAAGAGGCAATGGATATCGTTTCGTCCAGAAAGGTGAAACGTTCCCTACCGAAACCATCAGGCTTGTTGTGAGAAGCTCTGGTTTGTGAGAAGCATATCTCCAAACCTGCCCCAAATGGAACAAAAAATTCATCACGGCATGTTGATGCCACTCCATGACAGCATGCCAAGTTTCATGAATTTCAGAAGAGCTTTGGATTTACTAGAATTTATAAACCAGGTATCTTAATGTTTGCGGCCGAGTGACGGTGGCAGGGTGTTCGACATTCATTCCCATTTCCGGCATGGGACCTAAGCATGCAACAAAGGACACATATTTGAATTTTCAACTAATTTATATGCATTAGAGCATGTGCATGTAGTTCAAATTTGAATTATGCACATGAATGCATTGAAAACTCAGTTAATGTATAAAAATGTCCAAGCGAACCCCGAAAAGTCCCAAAAATCGACACAACACTCCTGTTGTTCTATGTTGACACTAAGAAGAAAATTGAAATCGAGAAGAGGCAACGGATATTGTTTCGTCCAGAAAGGTAAAACGTTCCCTACCGAAACCATCAGGCTTGTTCTGAGAAGCTCTGGTTTATGAGAAGCATATCCCCAAACCTGCCCCAAATGGGACAAAAAAATTACCACGGCATGTTGATGCCACTCCATGACAGCATGCCAAGTTTCATGAATTTCTGACGAGTTTTGGATTTACTAGAATTTAAAAACCGGGTATTTCAATGTTTGCGCCCGAGTGATGGTAGCAGGGTGTTTGACATTCATTCCCATTTCTTGCATGGGACCTACGCATGCAACCAAGGACACAAATTTGAATTTTCAACCAATTTATATGCATTAGAGCATGTGCCCGTAGTTCAAATTTGAATTATGCACACGAATGCAAAGAAAACTCAGTTAATGTATAAAAATATCCAAGCGAACCCCAAAAAATCCCAAAAATTGACACAACACTCATGTTGTTCTATGTTGACACTAGGAAAAAAATTGAAATCAAGAAGAGGCAATGGATATTGTTTCGTCCAGAAAGGTGAAATGTTCCCTACCGAAACCATCAGGCTTGTTGTGAGAAGCTCTGGTTTGTGAGAAGCATATCCCCAAACCTGCCCCAAATGGGACAAAAAATTTACCACGGCATGTTGATGCCACTCCATGACAGCATGCCAAGTTTCATGAATTTCAGACGAGCTTTGGATTTACTAGAATTTAAAAACCAGGTATCTCAATGTTTGCGGCCGAGTGACGGTGGCAGGGTGTTCGACATTCATTCCCATTTCTGGCATGGGACCTAAGCATGCAACCAAGGACACATATTTGAATTTTAAACTAATTTATATGCATTATAGCATGTGCATGTAGTTCAAATTTGAATTATTCCCATGAATGCATTGAAAACTCAGTTAATGTATAAAAATGTCCAAGCGAACCCCAAAAAGTCCCAAAAATTGACACAACACTCCTGTTGTTCTATGTTGACACTAGGAAAAAAAATTGATCTCGAGAAGAGGCAACGGATATCGTTTCGTCCAGAAAGGTGAAACGTTCCCTACCGAAACCATCACACTTGTTGTGAGAAGCTCTAGTTTATGAGAAGCTTATACCCAAACCTGCCCCAAATGGGACAATTTTTTTACCACGGCATGCTGATGCCGCTCCATGATAGCATGCCAAGTTCCATGAATTTCGGACGACTTTTGGATTTACTAGAAATGCAAAAGCAAGTACGTCAATGTTTGCCAGAGAGCCACGGTGCCGTGGTGTTTGAAATTCATCCCCATTTCTTGCATGGGACATAAGAATAAACCCATGGATACATATATGATTTTACAACCCATGTTGGTGCACTGGAGCATGTGCATGTAGTTAAATTTTGAATTGTGCACCTGAAATGGCTAGAAAACCAATTTAATGTATAAAATGTCCAAACAAACCCTGAATAATTCTAATTCTTTTACGACACACATATAGTTGCATGTTCACTGCAGATAAAAGGTCTAGCAATTCAAACACCGTCCATTGCCGTTGTGACCCCATTATGTAATTCAAATCAAGACGAAAAATCAAGTAGATCCCACACAGTTTATTATAGCCAACCGTGTGAGATGCAACACAAAATATCTTGGAGCACTGTCAGAGTATAGTACGCATATGGCTTACGCGAGAAGGTGCGACAGCTACAGTCCACAGCCCGCTCTGAATAAGGGACCGTGTCTGATGACACTTTGCGCGCCAGTTTTTTCGCTGAAGCGATTCCAAATTTTTGGCTTCTGCGGAAATATCTACCTCCCCGCCCCCTTCCCCTTACCAAAAGCCACATTTCCCCTATTTCTGCCTTCCTTTCCAAGTTCAAACCTTCACTCCTTGCTTGCAACGCCGCCTCCTCGCCGGCGACCCTCCTTCATGCTGCCCAGCCTCGTCTATCCAGGCAGGTAATCCACACCCGACCCCCATCCTCCTCCTCCTTCCACATCCCACGTGCCCCGACCGCCGGTGCGACACCTTCCACCCAAATCACCGACTCCTCCACCAAATAAGCGCCGCCCTAAGCCATGGTGCACGCAGTATAGCCAGGATCTCAAGGAGCATTTGGCAGCGGAGAAGCAAATCACGGGCGCACACGCAGATGAGGTCGCGATGGCTGCCATTCGTGCAGACCCCCAGATCTTGGAGTTGCACCTCACCGTCGAGGCCACCGTCGACGCCTCGCGCGCCGCCGCCCGAGGCGGTTGGCTGCTTTAAACGACAGTTCATGGCGTTTTATCGAGGCCACCATCGGTGCCTTCGACGAAGACTATGAGGTGTTTTCTCAGCGTGCACGTGCTTACCTCATCTCGAGAGCCAGCAGGTTGGTGCCCGGAGCGGCTCAGGCAACTCACCACTACGACAAGGGCACCCACGATGCGGAGGCCTCGCCCTCTGATACGTCTCCAACATATCTATAATTATGAAGTATTCATGTTGTTATTTTATCATTCTTGGGTGTTTTACAATCATTTTATAGCAACTTTATATCATTTTTTGGGACTAACCTATTGACCCAGTGCCTAGTGCCAGTTGCTGTTTTTTGCTTATTTTTTACATCGCAGGAAATCAATATCAAACGGAGTCCAAATGCAACGAAACTTTACGGGGATTTTTTTGGACCAGAAGGAACCCATTGGGCCAGAGCTGCACCTGGGGGGTGCCCCGAGGAGGGCACAACCCACCAGGGTGCGCCAGGCCCCCCTGGCACACCCAGGTGGGTTGTGGCCACCTCGGTGGCCTCCCGCACCCCCTCTTTGCACTATAAATTCCCAAATATTCCGAAACCCTTCGGGGTTAACCTAGATCAGAAGTTCCGCCGCCGCAGGGCTCCGTAGCCACCAAAAACCAATCCAGACCAGTTCCGGCACCCTGCCGGACGGGGGAATCATCCCTGGTGGCCATCTTCATCATCCCGGCGGCCACCACGATGAGGAGGGAGTAGTCCATCCTCGGGGCTGAGGGTTTCTACCAGTAGCTATGTGTTTAATCCCTCTCTCTCTCGTGATCTATATCATTGGCTTTGTTAATATAGTCGGATCATATGATGTTTCTCCCATCTATACTTTTATTGTGATGAATCAAGTCTTTACCCTTTGAAGTTTTGTCTTGTCGGATTGAATATTCAGATATGAGAACACACGATTTATGTCTTGCCGTGTGAATACTTGAGGTGACAATGAGGTATCATATTGACTCACTTGATATATGTTATGGCATTCAACTCGCGGATTCCCGCGGTGATATTGGGGTAATCTATGCATAGGGGTTGATGCACGTTTTTATTATCTTTTCTCCGACGGAAACTTTGGGGTATATTTGTAGTTCTTTGTGTGGATTGAGTATTATGAATATGAATTTCCTTTGGTGTTATTCTAGTACGAACTCTAGGATAGATCGAACGGAAACAATAGCTTTGTGTTATTTTAGTACGAACTCTTGAATAGATCGAACGGAAAGAATAGCTTTGAGGTGGCTTCGTACCCTACAAACAATTCCTATCTTTTGTTCTCCGCTAATAAAAACTCGGGAGTGATTCTTTATTGTACTTTGAGGGATAATCATATGATCCAACTATGTTAGCACTGTTGAGAGTTTGCACTAGTGAAATTACGGACCCTAGGCCTCATATTTAAGCATTGCAACACCATTTTTGTGCCCGTTTACTATTAGTTACCTTGCTGTTTTTATAATTTAAGATTACAAAAACCAATATCTACTATCCATATTACACTTTTATCACCATCTCTTCGCCGAACTAGTGCACCTATACAATTTGCCATTGTATTGGATGTGTTGGGGACACAAGAGATTGCTTGTATTTGGTTGTAGGGTCATTTGAGAGAGACCATCTTCATCCTACACCTCTCACGGATTGATAAACCTTAGGTCATCCACTTGAGGGAAAATTGCTACTGTCCTACAAAACTCTGCGCTTGGAGACCCAACACGTGTCTACAAGAATAAAGTTGCGTAGTAGACATCAAGCTCTTTTCTAGCGCCATTGCCGGGGAGGTGAGTGCTTGAAGGTATATCTTTAGATCTTGCAGTTGAATCTTTTAGTTTCTTGTTTTATCACTAGTTTGGTTTATAAAAAGAAAACTACAAAAAATGGAACTTAGGTTGCATCCTATTATTGATCATCTTTATAATATCTTTCTTGAAAATGATGGTTCAGAAAATTGTGCTCAATTGTTAGAAGAAGAAGTCAATAAAATGCTTGGAACAAAATATTTGAATGATGAGCATGATTGCAATGTTGTTAGTGTGAATTCTTTGAATATCCAAAATGCTAATGATGATTGCACAAGTCATGATAAAAATGTTTCTTATAAGCATGTCACTTTTTGCGGAGTGAATTGAGAGAGCCTTTGCACACCAAAAAGGGAAGATAGATTTTGTAAGAAGCATAAATATTTAGAAACGAAAAAGTTGCAAGAGGCTAGATGAGTGTGCTCAAAGATGTAATTTTTTTTCGCCATACTTGTGAACTTTGCAATGACATGGTCATTTAAGTCTTCAATGCAAATTATTTCATGATCTAATCATGTCCAAAAATTGTGATAAGTTGATTACCCTTGAGCATCATAAAGAGCTTAGTCTTCTTTTGGGGTATGAAGAAATGAAACGTATAACTAAGGGTTTTCCAAATCCCGAGAGATTTCTTGATTTTGATCTAGAGGAAATTTACATGTTTTGTGCGGTAAATTGCATTGAGAATCCTTATATTGCCAACTATCTAAAGACAAGAAAACAAATAGAATATGAAGAGAGTACTAATGAAAGGGAAAATATTTCCCAATACCCTCCTAGTGTTTATTATGATGAATCAGGTAACGAGGATGAGCTTCCTATCCAATCAATATCTTCAACAGGAAGCTTGGAAAAATTAATTAAACCCACACATGATGTGGTGAAGAAGAAATGAAGAAAGAATAGAGGTAAAAAGGTATTCTCCCAAATAATGTTGCTCCCATCACCATCGTGTCCCATGAAAGTGAATCAAATATGTTGATGGAGGATGATGATATTGATGATGATTTTGTTATGCCTATTGCTTGTTGTGATGATTATGATTGGGAAGACAATGATATCCCTTATGATCTTGAAAATATTTTTAGCACTTGCTTGGAAGAAAATGATAATAATGTTTGCTATACTATTGGTGCCATTCATGCTACTGATAAGAATGATTGTGATGATATGGAAAACCACAAGCTTGGGGATGCTATGGTTGATGAGTATGATATGTTTGAAGATTTATTTGCTGGAAATAATGCTTGTCCTAAGCTTGGGGGTGCTTTGCTTAACGAATATGATCCTTTGATTCCTTCTACTTTCGATAAGAAAATTTATTATGATGATAGCATGCCTCCTATTTATGATGATTACATTGATGAAAGTGGGTTTGGAAGAGTGTCAACTTTAGGTAGTAGTGATCCCACTATTTTGGAGGGTGTTGAATCTTATTACAATATTGATGAAAGTGGATTTGGAGAGGTCATGACTTTATTTAGTGATGCATCCACCATTTTGGAAGAGGTTTCAATTGATTATGACAATGAAGTTGCTATCTATGATGATTATTATGATGACATGTATGCCATAATAAATTTTCTATGCTTGTGCATCATGAAAAGAGTGCTGTATGTGATAGTTATATTGTTGAATCCATTCATGATGCCTCTGAAAATTATTATGAGAAAGGAACTTATGCCCATATATATCTCAATAATATCAAGTTTCTTCTCTATGGGTTGATTGTTTTGAAGTTACACTTGTTTTGCCTTCCTATGCTAGTTGATTCTTGTTCCCATAAGTTGTTTGCTCACAAAATCCCTATGCAGAGGGAGTGGGTTAGACCTAAATGTTCTAGCCATATGCTTCATGATGCTCTCTTTATGTTTCAAGTCTTATCTTTTATGCAAGCATCATTGAAATCATCATGCCTAGCTTAAAATGCATAAAAGAAAAGAGCTTGTTGGGAGACAGCCCAACACTTTTACCTACTGTTTTTGTGTGTTCACATGATTATGCTACTGTAGTAATCATGTTTTATAGCTTTTTTTTCAATAAAGTACCACGTAAAGCCTTTGGGATCATGTTGGGTGGTAGTTGACTTGATCTTGCTGAAAAACAGAAACTTTTGCGCTCACAAAATTAATTCTCATTTTTAACAGAAGAGTGATTTTGAGTTGATTCTTTTTTCAGAAGATTAATATACAAATTGCTCATGTGTTCCTAAATTTTCAGAATTTTTGGAGCAGCAGAAGTATGGTTTGAGTACAGATTACTACAGACTGTTCTGTTTTTGACGGATTCTGTTGATGCATAGTTTGCTTGTTTTCTAGTTTGCATGGCTTATATTGCTCAATATAAATTTTGGAAATAATATACTACAGTAGGAATTGTGTGAGAACAATTATGAATCTTGTCTTTGACAGTACCAAAAGTGAAATGGTTTGCTATTTATCATACTAACCTATCTCACAAAGTTCCGTTAAGTTTTGTGTGATTGAAGTTTTCAAGTTTTGGGTGAGATGTCGATATGAGGAGAATAAGTAGTAACAAGACCCTAAGCTTGGGGATGCCCAAGGCACCCCAAGGTAATATTCAAGGAAGATCCAAGCAACTAAGCTTGGGGATGCCCCGGAAGGCATCCCCTCTTTCGTCTCGAACATTATCGGTAACCTCACTTGGAGCTATGTTTTCATTCATCACATGATATGTGTTTTGCTTGGAGTGTCATTTTCTTTTGTTAGGATTTGCTTTCTGTTATTTAGAATAATGTTTTGCATCTTTTAATTTAATAGTGGCATTGATAGCCTTTGTCATGCTTATTTTACAAGTATACATGTTGCTGTTTGCAAACAGAAAGTTTACCGCTGTTGCAAAAATTCCCTAGAAAAGTCAGAATGTGATAAAATGTTGAAACTTTTTGCATAATAAGCTCTGATAAATTTTCTACGGTGTGGTAGATTTTCATAATGTTTGGAGTTGAATAAGTATTGATACTCTTGCATTCTTTACAGACTGTACTGGTTTGGCAGATTGCTGTTATGTTTGCATTGTTTGCATATGTTTGCTTGTTTAATGATTCTATTTGAGGATATGAGTATTAAATATGCAGAGGAATTTAGTATGCAATGTTGAACAATAATTTTAGTGATTTGCTACAGTAGAGAATGATAAGGTTTTTGCATTGGTTTATACTAACTTATCTCACGAGTTCTTGTTGAGTTTTGTGTGGATGAAGTTTTTAAGATTTAGGGAAACCGTGATATAAGAGGAATTAAGGAACACAAAAGCTCAAGCTTGGGTATGCCCAAGGCATCCCATGATAATATTTCAAGAAGTCTCAAGCATCTAAGCTTGGGGATGCCCCGGTAGGCATCCCACCTTTCTTCATCAACAATTATCGGTTAGTATCTGTTGATCCTAAGTTTTTGCTTCTTCACATGATGTGTGCTATCCTTGGAATGTCATTTTATTTTGTTTTGCTTGCTGTTTAAATAAAATACTTAGATATGAAAGTTTTTAAATAAAAGAGAGTCTTCACTTAGCCACCTATTTACTTAACTACTCGCTTGATCTTCACTTATATCTTTTTGGAGCAGCTTGTCATTTACTCTTGTGCTTCACTTATATCCTATGAGTAAATTGTCGAATAAATTGAATGTTATGAAGTTGAAATCATATCATGCCTAGTGGTAGCTTCACATTGGGTTTAGAAAGTGAAATATTTTTAGGCTTGACAATCACAATATTGGTCATACAAGCAATTCACGAATAATTAGTATGAAGAGAACTTTCACATGCAAATACACTATCATGGAAATCTTTTGTGATTGTGAGCCCCCATCAAAATATTATATGCCAAAATTGTTGACGTTGGACAAGGAAGACAATGTAATCATTTATGTTTGTTCATATTCACATAGAAGTTATATTGACATAGATCCTTCAACATGTGGTGCTTGCCCCCTATCTTTGCTAGCCAAAAATTCTGCACTAAGTAGAGATACTACTTGTGCATCCAAAAACCCTTAAACCCAAATCTTATTTTCATGTCCACCATACCTACCTATGGATTGAGCAAGATCCTTCAAGTAAGTTGTCATCGGTGCAAAAAGGCAATAAAAATTGCTTCTAAAAGTGTGAGATCATTTAGTGTAAGAGAAAATTCAGCGTTGTACGAACTTGTGATGGCAAAGCAATAAAAGCGACGGACTGCATAATAAAGGTTGCTATCATCAGGGGCAATATAACATGACGTTCTATTGCACTAAGGGGTTGAGCATACAAATAAGTGCATGGCAACCTCTGCTTCCCTCTGCGAAGGGCCTATCTTTTACTATTTAGTATTTACTTTTATGCAAAGAGTCAAAGTTTTTCTCTCTGTTCCTTTTTATTTTTCTCTTTTGGCAAGCATCATGTGGTGAGGAAAGATCTAGGCACATATGTCCATTTGAATATGGGTAGCATGAGTTATTATGGTTGACATCACCCTTGTGGTGAATACGTTGGGAGGCAAAACAATAAGCCCCTATCTTTCTATGTGTCCAGTTGAAACATTTTGCTCATGTGTACGCAGTGAGTGTTAGCAATCATAGAAGACTATATGATGGTTGAGTATGTGGAGCTCTTACTTAAACTCTATTGAATAAGTTGAATTGCAATTGCTTGGTGACTAAGAACATAGGTTGTTGAGTTTCAAGAAAATTCATTGTTTGAACCTTAACATGTGAGTTGGTTACTACTATAAACATGAGAAGTTTCATAAGAAAGAACTGCTGTTATGATGCTAGGAAAAGTGATTGAAATTATCATCGATCAAACTTGTGCACTTTGCTAGCATTCACACATCATAAATTATTTCTTTTATAATTTACCTACTCGAGGACGAGTAGGAATTAAGCTTGGGGATGCTGATACGTCTCCAACGTATCTATAATTTATGAAGTATTCATGCTGTTATTTTATCATTCTTGGGTGTTTTACAATCATTTTATAGCAACTTTATATCATTTTTAGGGACTAACCTATTGACCCAGTGCCCAGTGCCAGTTGCTGTTTTTTGCTTGTTTTGTACATCGCAGGAAATCAATATCAAACGGAGTCCAAACGCAACAAAACTTTACGGGGATTTTTTTGGACCAGAAGGAACCCATTGGGCCAGAGCTGCACCTGGGGGGTACCCCGAGGGGGCACAACCCACTAGGGCGTGCCAGGTCCCCCTGGCGCGCCCAGGTGGGTTGTGCCCACCTTGGTGGCCTCCCGCACCCCCTCTTTGCACTATAAATTCCCAAATATTCCGAAACCCTTCAGGGTTAACCTAGATCAGAAGTTCCGCCGCTGCAGGGCTCTGTAGCCACCGAAAACCAATCTAGACCCGTTTCGGCACCCTGCCGGAGGGGGGAATCATCTCCGGTGGCCATCTTCATCATCCCGGCGGCCACCACGATGAGGAGGGAGTAGTCCACCCTCGGGGCTGAGGGTTTGTACCAGTAGCTATGTGTTTAATCTCTCTCTCTCTCATGATCTATATCATGGGCTTTGTTAATATAGTCAGATCATATGATGTTTCTCCCCTCTCTACTTTTGTTGTGATGAATCAAGTCTTTACCCTTTGAAGTTTTGTCTTGTCGGATTGAATATTCAGATATGAGAACACATGATATATGTCTTGCAGTGTGAATACTTGAGGTGACAATGAGGTATCATATTGATTCACTTGATATATGTTATGGCATTCAACTCGCGGATTCCCGCGGTGATATTGGGGTAATCTATGCATAGGGGTTGATGCACATTTTTATTATCTTTTCTTCGACAGAAACTTTGGGGTCTCTTTGTAGTTCTTTGTGTGGATTGAGTATTATGAATATGAATTTGCTTTGGTATTCTTCTAGTACGAACTCTAGGATAGATCAAACGGAGACAATAGCTTTGTGTTACTGTAGTACGAACTCTTGAATAGATCGAATGGAAAGAATAGCTTTGAGGTGGGTTCATACCCTACAAACAATTCCTATCTTTTGTTCTTCGCTAATAGGAACTCGGGAGTGATTCTTTATTGTACTTTGAGGGATAATCATATGATCCAACTATGTTAGCACTATTGCGAGATTGCACTAGTGAAAGTACAGACCCTAGACCTCATTTTTAAGCATTGCAACACCATTTTTGTGCCCGTTTACCTTGCTATTTTTATAATTTTAGATTACAAAAACCAATATCTACTATTGATATTACACTTTTATCACCATCTCTTCGCCGAACTAGTGCACCTATACAATTTCGCATTGGATTGGGTGTGTAGGGGACACAAGAGATTGCTTGTATTTGGTTGCAGGGTCGTTTGAGAGAGACCATCTTCATCCTACACCTCTCACGGATTGATAAACCTTAGGTCATCGACTTGAGGGGAAATTGCTACTGTGCTACAAAACTCTGCGCCTGGAGGCCCAACACGTGTCTACAAGAATAAAGTTGCGTAGTAGACATCACCCTCTTCAATGTCCAAGGAGCCAATCATCATCGATATCTCTGACAATGAAGAGTAGATTGTCTTATTAGCTCACTATAAGGACCCATGTCCAGTTTGCTAGCTACTGCATTCCTTAACAAATTCTAGTGAATTGTGCTATCTACTTTTACCATGCAATCTTCTGCTCTAGAGTATATGTTCTATATGTCGTGCAATGTGGTGTTCAGTTAACTGTTTGGTTCAATTCTTCAGGGTGCAATTTTCCAAGTTGTCAAGCATGCTTGGTTTGGTTAACTGTCCGATCTTCTATTAGGAGTATGTTATATTGTGCAATGTGGTGGTCAGTTAACATTTGGTTCATTTGTTGTGGTGTTTAGTTAACTGTTTGGTTCAATTCTGCAATGTGATGTTCAATTGTTGTGGGTGCATTCTGTTATTGTATACCATGTGAGAAATAAATCGAATTTGGCTGTACTAAATACGTGAGAAACAAATACAATTGCTATATTTCCAAGTTGTTAAGCATGCTTGGTTTGCTTAACTGTCTGATCTTCTATTAGGATTATGTTACATTGTGCAATGTGGTGCTCAGTTAACGTTTGGTTCATTTGTTGTGGTGTTTAGTTAACTGTTTTGTTTGGTTCAATTCTGCAATGCGATGTTCAATTGTTGTGGCTGCATTCTGTTATTGTATACCATGTGAAAAATAAATTGAATTTGGCTGTACTAAATACATGAGAAACAAATATTGTATACCATGTGAGGAATAAATCAAATTTGGTTGCACTTAATACATGAGAAACATATACAAGTGCTATATTTCCTAGTTCTTTATCATGCTTGGTTTGGATAAATGGGTTTTCCATGTGGCTTGAATTAATCTGATGAATCTGCAATGTGCTTACTTATCATCAACATATTTTACTAATAGCATGCGAACCCTTACTTAACCTGATGACTAACTACCTTATATGCGTTGCAGGGAAATAATGGGAAGCACTAAGGTTTACAAGATGGTACTAACTATTATACCTTGCCTTTTTTATTCATTTGCCCCATTTCCAATATAGAGAAGATATTTATGCACATCCTTGTTTTCAGGCCTTTCCAAACCAGTTCACTAATGATTACCTCTCAAAGCACCTCTATGGTCAGGAGGCGAGGAAAGTTTTCATACAACACCCACGGTTCAATATTGAAGTGTTCTTGAAGAGGTCGAAGGATGGACGGTCAATCATCCACATGCACTGGCCTAAAGTTGCAAAGACCTTCAACATGAATGAAGGCTCAATATTCTCCTTCCGCTTCAGCAGTTTTCCAGATGAGATGCATCTGTCTATGTACCGTCTATGATGCTAATTTCGAAAGGTTCTAGATGTTGCATGTGAAACTTGGTGCTGGTGCAGTTGTGTAATGGGGTAGTTGAGTGCTGAAGCTATATCATGTTGTACTCGGATGTATTTCAATTATGAAATCCTGCTTCCTTAATATGGAAATGAAATATATCATGTGCTTAATATGAATGTCAATTATATTAGTAAATGGATTATTAATAATAGGGCAATTAGCCTGCTAATTGGCCAATTAGCTTGCTAATTGGGTTTTCCTATTGCAAACGGTTATTGAGAAAACACCGTGGGCGATGACCTCAGGCAACGCACACAGTTTCTAGGGATAAACTGTGTTGGATCAATGAACACTCACACGCGACACTCTCTTAAAACTGTTTGCCTGACGCCACCTTGCGCAAGCGTTTTCCTTGGAGTGACTATGTGGGATGTATATACGAATGGAAATGTTTAGTGGGGACTGACTGTGTGGGATGTACTTACGACCGGAAATGATTTCACATGTATAATTGTATTTTCTAGCACTACTGTACGTATAACCGTATTTGGTTGCTCGCCGGTCGCACACGACCTCATTTTGCCGAGTGCGTGTGCGAGCAGGGCATATCCCCGACGGTTTCTGGGTCGTGTGGGAAGGACACCCCCTATCGCAGTCACTCGCTAGGTGACGGTTCCGAACACCGTCGCGGAAAGGGGTTAAAAACCGTTTCTATAGCACCTAGCTGTACCAGTGCTTGTTGACTATCTTTTTAACACCAGGCTTCTTCCTCCTAGATTCCTTCAGTGCCTCGTATAAATAGCATGGAAAAAAGCAATAGATCACAAGTCAAATGTGTGTGCACAAGGAAACACAAAGCATTCAAGTACTCCCAGCCCTCCAAGCAAGACAGAGTTTGCACCTTAACAGTCTTCTCCACTACAACATCATCCACTTCCTCTCCATCAATAACTTCATCCTCCTTAGGATTGTACTCCGGGTCATCATTGATAACTCCACTACCTTCTTGAACCTCATTAGTTTTACCTTCTTGTACATCATTTGTTTTCCTAATCATTGACACTATTACACCGATGCCAAGGGACTGGAATATGCGATTGTTCCTCACCATATTTGTAGCCCTAACCTTCTCGTACTCGGAGAGAGGCACTTGTTTACATAATAAAGGAAACATAACTGTTAGGTGAATGGTTGGAATGCATGGACAAACAGCCAAACATATGCTATCATATTTTATTATCATTTAATCCTAGTTATTCGGGTAAGGAAGACTAACAACACACATGCACAATTAAGCCAGCTTATATTACATCACTATATTTCACTTAGCATATTAAGGCACATCTTTTATAAAACTGACAGTATAACCACAAGGAGCAAGTTGCATACCAACGGTCGGCGTCATCTTTGACCTTGTCATCCTTGCCATGGATGATCTCGAGGTGGTTGGAACGTTTCTATCCGATTACCCTAATATCTTGGAAAATAGAATAAACAACAGTCAGATAAAAACTGGCTGGATCAACAATATAGTGATGTAGTTAAATTAATTAAGAAAACATGTATGTACACTAAACAAGCCTGCATGTAAACAACAAAGATATTAAGCATCCCTTAATATATTCACTACATCAAGCAGGAGGTAGTAATGTACATCAAGAAATCTTCCTAGTGCCTCGTATAAAGTACACAAGTAAGCAAGCAAAGTGCTAGTAGTACTGCTGATGCAAACCCTAACCCTAGGTATGCTAGCAAGCAAGCATCCCTGTGATGTAGTGAAGAGACTAACAACGCTTGGAATGACATTCTACTGATTGTATTACTCTGTGTATGCCAAGCAAAACTAAAATAAACTAAAACTAAACTAAGATAAATATAAATTAGCATGTGGCTTTGTGTATCCCCATTTGTTACCCATCACAAATGTAGGCTAACCCATGTTGCACAGGCAAAACTATGCATTCTGACCAACATTAGTATAATAGAAAATCAACTGAATCCCAACAGTTAACAAATAAGGAAGCATGCCCCTTGAAATCATGCATAGGCAGGCAATTTCAAAGATTTCTCACCCAATGCAGGACCCAATGAATACCAAGAATACAACAAATCATGCCCCTTGATGGGGATTCATGTAATTGTAACCCCATGAACCCTAACCCCATGAAACCCATGAACCCTAACCCCATGAACTAGAGGGCATATCATAAAAGAAGTCTTTTGCTTCAACAATCAGGATGGGCTGATGGTAAGATTATTCATCAGTACATCAGTGATTTATCAATCACCATGCAAACCCCATCCCGTGCAACATGAACTCTAACCAGGGAGGAACGTGAACCCCATGAACCATGAATCCCTCCCCATGCAACAAAAAACATGAATCCATCCCCATGAACAAGAGCCCATGAGGGGGATCTACCGAACCACCAGGAGGTCCTAACCCTAACCCTAGAGATCAACCAAATCCTAGCCCTAATCCTAGAAGGATAGAAGAACTAGGGAGATGGACGGAAGAACTCACCGGCGATGTTGTAGATGATGCAGCTGACCTTCCTATCACCATCATCATAGGCGCCTACCCTCCTGTCGTCGTTGCACGTAGCCATCATCACGCACGGTGTTGGTGAGAGGGGAGAGGGGATTCAACATTGTGGAGAGGGGATTCACCACCGGGGAGAGGGGATTCACCGTCAGGGTTGCGGAGAGGGGCTTCGTCGTCGACGCAGAGGGGAATGGAGAGGGGAAATTTTGGGGAGATTGGGGGGAGTGGGGAGGGGATCCTGCGTGGTAGTGGGAGAGGGAGTGGTGGGTCCCCCGTGGTAGTGGGAGAGGGAGTGGAGGGAAATTTTGGTGCTGGGAGGGAAATTATTTTTGGTTTGGAGGTAGAAATTTTAGGGGTATTTTTTGTAAAGTTTGTAGAAATAACGGTTAAAACATACTGAGTAGCTCAAGAAAACATCGGTATTCCAAGTTTAATATTTTTGCTAGTTGCTAGGTCACATTTGATGATATGAACTGGAGGTTTCCTTTTTTTGAAATTTTTACGGTGTTTTCAAAATCCGGCCGAATTCGTCGCGGTGGCTGTCCGTGCCTAGGGGTTGAATCATCCAAAGTTGTTGGCGATTCTTTGATGAAATGCCTACCTGTGAAGCTAAAAATGATTTTTAGTAAAAATAACGGGCAAGCTATGGAACACCCGCAGTTCAAATTTCAGCCGGTTCCAGCTGAATCGACCAATTGTTATCTGAATGGCCGGGAGTAGCTACCAGACTCGGAAATGCATGATTTTTGGCAATTGTCCATCAAATATGGTCTACTTTGAGATAGACATGGTATGGCGCCATTTGGAATGACTCTCTTTGTAGCCACTTCACGAAAAATACACGCTTTTAGCATTCAGAAAATGGAAAATGTTTTTCTTTGTGAAACAAGTTGGAACCTCGATTTGGCAAACCAACATGCAAGCACGTGCCAAATTTGGGCATATTATCATAAACTATTCAACGAATGTGGCCATATCATTGCTTGTTTGGCTTGAAAGCCATGAATCTGCGTTCATAGTAGGTTGTTTTTTAGAACGCCTTTTCAAGAAAACATCAGCATTCCAAGTTTAATATTTTTGCTAGTTGCTAGGTCACATTTGATGATGTGACATGGAGGTTTCCCATTTTTTTGAATTTTTGAATTTTTTACGGTGTTTTCAAAATCCGGCTGAATTCGTTGCGACGGCCGTCCGTGGCTAGGGGTTGAATCATGCAAAGTTGTTGGCGATTATTTGATGAAATGCCTACCTATGAAGATAAAAATGATTTTTAATAAAAATAACGGGCAAGCTATGGAGCACCCATAGTTCATATTTCAGGCGGTTCCAACTGAATCGGCCGATGGTTGTCTGAATGGCCGGGAGTAGCTACAAGGCTCGGAAATGCATGATTTTTGGCGAGCATCCGTAAAATATGGTCTACTTTGAGATAGACATGGAATGGCGCCATTTGGAATGACTCTCTTTGTAGCAGATTCACGAAAAACACATGTTTTAGCATTCAGGAAATGGAAAATGTTTTTTTTCGTGAAACAAGTTGGAACCTCGCTTTGGGAATATTGTTTGCCATCCCAAGATGCAGGCATGTGCCAAATTTGGGCATATTAAAATAAACAATTCAATGAATGTGGCCATATCATTGCTTGTTTGGCTTGAAAACCATGAATCTTCGTTCATGGTAGGTCATTTTTTAGAACATCTTTTCAAGAAAACATCGGTATTCCAAGTTTAATATTTTTTTCTAATTTCTAGGTCACATTTGATGATGTGAAGCGGAGGTTTCCCATTTTTCCATTTTTTTTTTGAATTTTTACTGTGTTTTCAAAATCCGGCCTTATTCGTCGCGGCGGCCGTTTGTGGCCTGGGGTTGAATCATGCAAAGCTGTTGGTGATTCTTTGATGAAATGCCTACCTGTGAAGCTATAAATGATTTTTAGTAAAAATAACGGGCAAGCTGTGGAGCACCCGTGATGGCTCGTGTCCTCGTCAGTTTTTTCCCGAAGAGGAAGAGATAACGCAGCACAACTACGGTAGGTATTTCCCTCAGTGATGAAACCAAGGTTATCGAACCAGTAGGAGAACCAAGCAACACTATGTAAACGGTACCTGCACACAAAGAACAAATACTTGCAACCCGACGCATAAGAGGGGTTGTCCATCCCTCTCGGGTAAAACATAGATCGATTTGTATGATTTTGGATAAATAGATCTCTCAATAAAATAAAACAAAATAAAATAAAGAAAGAAAAAGTGCAGTAAGGTGTTTTTTGGATTTTTAGAATAATAGATCTGAAAACAAAAGCAAATAAAAATAGATCTCGAAGCAAATATGATAAAGAATAGACCGGGGGGCGTAGATTTCACCAGTGGCTTCTCTCCAGAAAATAGCATAGGGTGGGTAAACAAATTACTGTTGGGCAATTGATAGAACTCCAAATAATTATGACGATATCCAGGCAATGATCATTATATAGGCATGTCCAAGATTAGTAGACCGACACCTACCTACATCTACTACTATTACTCCACACATCGACCGCTATCCAGCATGCATCTAGTGTATTAAGTTCATGGAGAAACAGAGTAATGCAATATGGACGATGAGATGATGTAGACAAGATCTATTCATGTAGGAATATACCCCATCTTGTTATCCCTAATAGCAACGATCAATATGTGTCTTGCTGCCCCTTCTATCACTGGGAAAGAACACCGCACGATCAAACCCATATCAAAGCACCTCTTCCCATGGCAAGAAAAATCGATCTAGTCGGCCTAACTAAACCAAAGATTCGAAGAAGAAAAAGGAGGCTATAAGTAATCATGCATGTAAGAGATCAAAACTCAAATAACTTTCATGGATAAAATAGATCTGATCATAAACTCAAAGTTCATCGGATCCCAACAAACACACCGCAAAAAGCGAAAAAATGAGAGATACAATTTTTTGGGTGGCATACTTTTCCCATCAACGAAAATGACCGAGTAATTCCCAACACTTTCCATGCTAGATATATCATAGGCGGTTCCCGAATAGAAAATAAAGTTTATTCCTTTTTCCACCATTCTTTCACTTTCCATGGCTAGTCGTATCCACGGGTGCCTTCCATACCAACACTTTTCAAGGAATTTGTTATTTGACAACATAAAGTAAATTTCTTTTTCATTTTGGGACTGGGCATCTCTAATACCTTTGTCGTACTCTCGTGCAATGACAAGTGAATAAACACTCATCTTGAGAATAACACATCTAGCATGGAAAATATTGGCCACCCTCTGCCACTTCATGAGCGGTACGAGCACACAAAAAGGGAATCTATTTTGAAAATTAGAGATTGCACATACAAATTTGCTTAGAACGGCACAGAAATACCGCATATAGGTAGGTATGGTGGACTCATGTGGCAAAACTACTTTAAAGGGTTTTGGATGCACAAAGTAGTATTCCTACTTAGTACAAGTGAAGGCTAGCAAAAGATTGAGAAGCAACCAACCAAGAAACGAAAAAATCACATAAGCAAGCATTAAGCATAACTAACCCCGAATAATGCACCACAAGTAGGATGTAATTTCATTGCATAACTATTGACTTTCGTGCTTGCATATGAAATCACAAACCTCAACACCAATATCTTACTACAGTATAATTACTCATCAACATGACTCACATATCACTATCATCATATCTCAACACTATTACAAAGAATCAAGTTTATTTTGTCGAATGATCTTCATGAAAGCTTTTATTATATCCCTCTTGAATATCTATCACTTTGGGACTAATTTCATATGTTGCTTTTGATAAGCTCAAACAAATCTAAGTGAAGAACATGAGCATAAAAAATTTCTTCTCTCAAAATAATATAAGTGAAGCATGAGAGAATTTCTTCAAAATTTTACTAACTCTCAAATAGATCTAAGTGAAGCATGAGAGTATTTCTTCAAAAATATTAAAGCAGACCGTGCTCAAAAAGATATTAGTGAAGCACTAGAGCAATTCCATAGCTAAAAAAATTTAAGTGAAGCATAAAGAGCAATTCTAACAAATCATAGCATAATTTCGGCGCTCTCAAATAGGTGTGTCCAGCAAGGACAGATGACACAAACTAAAAAGTAAAAACAAGCAAAGACTCATATAATACAAGACGCTCCAAGCAAAACTCATGCTATGTGACGAATAAAAAATATAGCTCCAAGTAAAATACCGATGGTTGTTAGAAGAAAGAGGGGATGCCACTTGGGGCATCCCCAAGCTTAGTTGCTTGTTCCTCTTTGGATAATAACTTGGGGTTCCATGGGGCATCCCCAAGCTTAGGCTCTTCTTACTCCTTATTCCTACATCCATCGTGATCTCACCCAAAACTTGAAAACCTCAATCACACAAAACTCAACAAAATCTTCATGAGATCCGTTAGTATAACAAAGCAAATTACTACTCTAAGTACTGTTGCAACCCATTCGTATTTTACTTTTGCATTATATCTAATGCATTCCAACTTTTCTATGGCTTATGCCCCTGATAAAGTCCATAGATTCATCAAAATAAGCAAACAATGCAAAGAAAACCGAATCTGTCAAAAACAAAACAGTCTGTAGCAATCTGAAAACTTCGAATACTTCTGTAACTCCATAAATTATGAAAAATTAGGACAATGTGGGAAATTTGTATATCAATATTTTGTAAAAAATTCAGAATTTTATCGAACTTCTGTGATTTTAGTAGTTCTGTTACTGCGCACAAAGTTTCTGTTTTTCAACAAGATCAAATCAACTATCACCCAACATGATCCCAAAGGCTTTGCTTGGCCCAAACACTACTTAAAACATAAAAAACACAATCATAACAGTAGCATAATTGTGCAAGCACTCAAGAACAGAAAGACAAAAAGCAAAAATAAAATTTATTCATTAGGTTGCCTCCCAACAAGCGCTATCGTTTTATGCCCCTAGCTAGGCATAAGATTTTATCGATGGTCACATGAAAGATAATAATTATAACAAAGAGAGCATCAATAAACATGTGACCAACACATTTAAGTCTAACTTGCTTCCTATGCGTAGGCATTTTATAAGCAAACAAATTATCAAGGCAAGCAAAAACTGACATATGCAAGGAAGAAGAACAAAACTTTGACAATCTCAACATGAAGAGAGGTAATTTAGTAACATGAAAATTTCTACAACCATATTTCCCTCTCTCATAATAATTACATGTAGGATCATAATCAAATTCAAAAATATAGATATCATATAAAATTTTCTCTTGATGATCCTCATGCATAAAAGTCTTATAATCTTCCAAGATAGTGGGATTAACATCAACTAAAGTCATGACCTCTCCAAACCCACTTCTATCAAAAATTTCATAAGATTGAACACTCTCCAAATATGTGGGATTATTTTTAGCTCAATTTGACACTCTTCCAAACCCACTTTTAATATTATCGCAAGCATATTCATCATGAGGTTTAAATAAATTTTCAAGATCATAAGAATTATTATCACCCCAATCATGATCATTGCAATAAATAGTGGACATAACAAAACAAGCATCCCCAAGCTTGGGGTTTTGCATATCACTAACACAATTGACATTAATAGAATTTATAATAACATCATTGCAATCATGCTTTTTATTCAAGGAGCTATCATGAATCACTTTATAAATTTCTTCGTTTAACAGTTCACTATAATTTTCAGATTCATAAATCTCAAGCAAAACTTCATAAAGATAATCTAGTGAACGCAATTCACTATTGATTGGTTCATCATAATTGGACCTTTTTAAAAGATTAGCAAGTGGATGAGGATCCATATAAATAGATTTTTAGCAAGCGACGATGCAAGCAAATAGAAGACACATGGCACACAAGCAAACAAAAGATCAAACAAGAAAAAGGCAAATGAAAGGATGGCGAATAAAAAGGCAATTTTTTTGAAGTGTGGGAGATGAAAACGAGAGGCAAATGACATATAATGTAAATTGCAAGGAGATGAGATTTGTGATTAAGAACCTGATAGTGTTGATTATGTCTCCCCGGCAATGCCGCCAGAGATCCTTTCTTGATGGCTCGTGTACACGTCAGTTTTTTCCCGAAGAGGAAGGGATGATGCAGTACAACTACGGTAGGTATTTCCCTCACGGATGAAACCAAGGTTATCGAACCAGAAGGAGAACCAAGCAACACTATGTAAATGGTACCTACACACAAAGAACAAATCCTCTCAACCCGACACGTAAGAGGGGTTGTCAATCCCTCTCGGGTAAAAGATAGGTTGATTTGTATGATTTTGGATAAATAGATCTCTCGATAAAACAAAATAAAATAAATAAAGAAAATGTGCAGCGAGGTATTTTGGGGTTTTTAGAATAATAGATCTGAAAACAAAAGCAAATAAAAATAGATATCCAAGAAAATATGATAAAGAATAGACTCGGGGGCCGTAGATTTCACTAGTGGCTTCTCTCAAGAAAATAGCATACGGTGGGTAAACAAATTACTGTTGGGAAATTGATAGAACTTCAAATAATTATGACGATATCCAGGCAATGATCATTATATAAGCATCACGTCCAAGATTAGTAGACCGACTCCTGCCTGCATCTACTACTATTACTCCACACATCGCCCATTATCCAGCATGCATCTAGTGTATTAAGTTCATGGAGAAACGGAGTAATGCAATAATAACGATGCATGATGTAGACAAGATCTATTCATGTAGGAATAGACCCCATCTTGTTATCCTTAATTGCAACAATCAATACGTGTCTTGCTGCCCCTTCTATCACTAGGAAAGAACACCGCACGATCAAACCCATCACAAAGCACCTCTTCCCATGGCAAGAAAAATCGATCTAGTCGGCCTAACTAAACCAAAGATTCAAAGAAGAAATACGAGGCTATAAGTAATCATGCATATAAGAGATCAAAACTCAAATAACTTTCATGGATAAAATAAATTTGATCATAAACTCGAAGTTCATCGGATCCCAACAAACACATCGCAAAAAGAGTTACATCAAATATATCTCCAAGAGACCATTGTATTGAGAATCAAAAGAGAGAAGAAGCCATCTAGCTACTGCCTACGGACTCGTAGGTCTACAATGAACTGCTCATGCATCATCGGAGAGGCACCAATGAGAATGATGAACCCCTCCGTGATGGTCTCTAGATTGGATCTCGTGGTTCTGGAACTTGCGGCGGCTGGATTTGTGTTTCATCGACGCCCCTAGGGTTTCTGGAAAATTTGGCTATTTATAGGGCAAAGAGGCGATGCGAGAGGCCACCAAGGTGGGCACAACCCACCAGGGCGCTCCTGGGTCTCCAGGCGTGCCCAGGTGGGTTGTGCCCCCCTCGGGGTACCCCTCTGGTACTTCTTTAGCCCATCTTGTGTCTTCTGGTCCAGAAAAAATCTCCAAAAAGTTTCGCTGCGTTTGGACTCCGTTTGGTATTGATTTTCTGCCAAGTAAAAAAACAAGCTAAAAACAACAACTGGCATTGGGCACTATGTCAATAGGTTAGTCCCAAAAAATGATATAAAGTTGCTATAAAATGATTGTAAAACAAGAATGATAATATAATAGCATGGAATAATAAAAAATGATTTGTCGTCCATGTTGTTTGCCGTCTGCTTCCCTCGGAAAGCTGACGGCAAATGTCTTTGCCGTCCACTGCGCAAAAACAGACGACAAAGAAGCTCATTACCGTAACTTACAGTGCCGGACATGTTTGTCGTCCGCGGCTGAAGGCAAAGACCTTTGCTGGCAGCTTTCTGGTCCTTTGCCGTCTGCCATGGCAAGCGACAAATTAGCTGATTCCTGTAGTGAGTAACCATGGGACACTAAAGGTCCCAAAAGGAGAAAGGCCTCATATGGGCCAAAAGCCATCATGGGTCGTACATGGGCCGAAAGTGAAACGGGCTAGTTATTATACTGGACGGCCCACATGACGCTGTTGGGTCGAATTCGGAAAGGGCCATAACGGGTCATGAGTTACTGGGCCGTAAAATGGGCTATATGCGAACAGACCGTTAACAAGCTTTTCATGGGCCGGCCCGCTAGCTTTTGACCAAGTCAGATCGACAGACCTTTGTAAGCTAAATGGGCCACTGCTGGGCCGTGCCACATGTCGACATATCATAGGCGCCTATCTGTCCCAATGGTGACCTGACACATGGTTCCTGTGGCCAATGAGAATTTTACACGTGGAAAAATCCCCATTTGTCTGGGCCGTTAACGATTTATCGGATGCAAACTGGAACCCAATAGCTTAACGGCGACCTGTTACGATGGAAGCCACATGTTGGTTACCCTTGACGAAAACACTTCCAAGACGCGGCATTTATCGTCATGGAAGTGGACATTTCTGTGATGGTAATTTCAGTATTGTCATGGAACACTTCTATGACAGCACATGTATGACTATCTTGATTCTATCATAAAATCGTCATGGATGTACATGCATGATAGAAAATGTTCCCTACTATGACAAACACGTGCCATCACGTAAATGTTTTTTTGTAGTGCTAACTCAAGTGTTGGTGATCATGTTTTCAAGATCATAGGATATCGTTAAGTGTAAGGATAGTCCTTAAACAACATTGAGAGTGTGACGTTAGAAGAATGATCATATTGAATCGACCCAATCTTGTTTGTTATATTTTGAGATAATATCATCAGAAGTCAATGGTTATAACATGGAATGTTAACGTGTGATTTAGTTCCTTAGACCATGAGAGTATCGTAGTCACTTCTTACCGTACGATGAACTTTGGGGTTGCTCAAACGTCGTCTGTAACTTGGTAATCATAAATGACAACTTACATGTTCATCAGAAAGTTTGACAAGGGACTAGATAACTCGAGAGTGGAATTTTTTCCTCCGATGATGGAGAGGTATTCTTAGGGCCCTCAAGGTGTGATGTGCTACTTCTTGAGCTTGCGTTGGTTTTTCCCTTGAAGAGGAAAGGGTGATGCAGCACAGTAAAGATAAGTATTTCCCTCAGTTAAGAACCAAGGTATCAATCCAGTAGGAGAATTGCGCAAGTCCCCAATAGATGCACTGATGACCCACAAGTATATGGCATATAATATTTTGATGGGGGCTCACAATCACAAAAAGATTTCTAGGATAGTGTATATATATGTGAATCTTCTCCTCCCTTATTAATTCTTCCATGAGTTGCATCATTGACCAATGCTATGTTTGTCAATCTCTAATAAAATTTTCTACTTATACTTTTCCTTATGTGGTGTCATCACCTACCATAAGATTAGCATATGATATTTTTCATTTATTTCCTTTCTTTTTATTGGAACAAGAAAGTAAAGAAAGCAAGAACTCAAACTAAACTTTATTATATATCTCGCACATGGTTACAAGGATAGATCACTAAGCAAACTCTTGAAAAGAAAGGATCGAACTAAACTTTTATTAATCTAAATCAAAAGATAACTATGGATCGAACTAAGATAAGTAAAAGCAAAAGATATTGGGGGTGATACGATACCGGGGCACCTCCCCCAAGCTTGCCGGAAGCCAAGGGGGGTGCCCATACCCGATACTCAGTTTTCTTTTGGTAATGAAGAAGGTGGTGATGAAGTAGAGATCTTGTCCTCAGGTTTCCATGGTAGAGGTCCACCATCATAAGAGGAGGAAAGAGTCTCACGGGTCCGGCAACTGGCAGTCAAACTCATACCTTTAAACCTCGCCTCATATTCAAAGACTTGATTTTGGAGATCGTAGATCTGGCTTTGGAGGAAGTTGATTTTCTCGTTGAGGGTGAAGGCGATGTCCTTCATCTACTTGCCATCCACCTTGAGATCACGGCTAAGGTCTGTGATCATGAGGTGATTGGCATTGAGTCCACGCTCCACCATCCCCTTGCACCGTAAGATCTCCTGCTCCATCGCTTCAAGCCTAGCCTCCACGGTTCCCGTCCCCTTGGGACCTTGCACATCATGGATGTGAAGCACCCCCTCATGCATCTGGATGACCTGAGGGTGCTACACCAGCTCCCGCAAATATGGGTTGATGCGTTCTTCAAGAACTTGTCCTTGGAGGAGCTTGAAGCGGCCATGGTAGGTGGGATCTGACAGAAAACAGCAAGGAAAAGAAAACAAAAGATTTCTCCGCGATACGGTGGTCAATAGGTTCGGGGGGTATATAAAGATTTTTTATCTTGGGAGACAAGCAAATGGTAAAAAATCGGAGTCTGGAAGGTACCCGAGGTGGGAACAACCCACGGTGTCTTGTGCCCACTAGGGTCACTTTCCCGGTAGTTTCTTATTTTCCTAATTTTTCTTATATTCCAAAACTGACAAAAAATATTTTTACGGATTTTTCGGAGTCCGTTTACTTACCGTATCACATACCTCCTTTTTTCACGATTCTGGAGAGTTCTGGAAGGTCTCTTTTATGTGTTCTTTCAGGTGTCATAGTTTGGATAATATTGCATTCAACATTAATGGGCGTACCTGAGATACAATGTTTTATTCGTTGCCCATTAACAACCTTCGGTAGTGCCATCGGCATTATTTATTTTGATAGCTCTAGACTGATAAACCTCCTCGATAACATAGGGTCCTTCCCATTTGGGGAGGAGTTTTCCTGCAAAGAATCTAAAATGAGAGTTGTACAAAAGAACATATTCTTCGACTTTGAACTCACGCTTTTGGATTCTTTTATCATGCCATCTTTTAACTTTTTCTTTAAATAACTTGGCATTTTCATAAGCTTGAGTTCTCCATTCACCTAATGAGCTAATATCAAATAACCTCTTTTCACTGGCAAGTTTGAAATCATAGTTGAGTTCTTTAATTGCCCAATATGCTTTATGTTCTAACTCAAGAGGCAAATGACAAGGTTTTCCATAAACCATTTTATAAGGAGACATACCCATAGGATTTTTATATGTTGTTCTATAAGCCCAAAGTGCATCATCTCATTTCTTAGACTAATTCTTCCGGGACCTATTGACAGTCTTTTGCAAAATTAATTTTATTTCTCTATTGCTAAGTTCAACTTGACCACTAGACTGAGGATGATAGGGTGATGCAATTCTATGGTTAACATCATACTTGGCAAGCATTTTACGGAAAGCACCATGAATAAAGTGTGAACCACCATCAATCATTAAATATCTAGGGACTCCAAACCTTGGGAAAATAACTTCCTTAAGCATTTGAATAGAGGTGTTGTGATCAGCACTACTGGTTGGAATAGCTTCTACCCACTTAGTAACATAATCAACAGCAACCAAAATATGTGTATACCCATTAGAGGAAGGAAAAGGTCCCATGTAATCAAATCCCGAAACATCAAATGGTTCAATAGCAAGTGAATAATTCATAGGCATTTCTTGTCGCTTATCGATATTACCTATTCTTTGACATTCATCACAAGATAAGACGAACTTACGAGCATCCTTGAAGAGAGTAGGCCAATAAAACCCAGATTGCAATACCTTGTGAGAAGTTCTGTCTCCCGCATGATGTCCTCCATAAACTTCGGAGTGGCATTTCCGTAGGATTTGTCCCTGTTCATGCTCAGGTACACAATGTCTAATAATACCATCTACTCCTTCTTTATAAAGATGTGGGTCATCCCAAAAGTAATGTCTTAAATCATAGAAGAATTTTTTCTTTTGTTGGTATGTAAATCTAGGTGGTAAATATTTAGCAACTATGTAATTAGCATAGTTAACATACCAAGGAGTGTTATGAGAAACATTTATTGCAGCTAACTTCTCATCAAGAAAATTATCATCAATAGGTAGTGGGTCATCAAGAACATTTTCAAGCCTAGACAAGTTATCAACTACGGGGTTCTCTGCTCCTTTTCTATCAGTGATATGTAAATCAAATTCTTGTAGTAAGAGAACCCATCGAATAAGTCTAGGTTTGGCATCATTCTTTTCCATAAGATATTTTATAGCAGAATGATCGGTGTGAACAATTACTTTTGAATCAACAATGTAAGATCTAAATTTATTACAAGCAAACACCACTGCTAGAAATTCTTTTTCAGTAGTAGCATAATTTCGTTGTGCGATGTCTAGAGTTTTACTAGCATAATGAATAACATTCAGTTTCTTATCAACTCTTTGTCCTAGAACAGCACCAATAGCATAATCACTAGCATTACACATAATTTCAAAAGGCAAGTTCCAATCAGGTGGTTGAACAATAGGTGCAGAAATTAAGGCTTTCTTGAGTGTTTCGAAGGCTTCTAAACAATGATCATCAAAAACAAAAGGACCATCCTTTTGCAAAAGATTTGTAAGGGGCCTAGAAACTTTAGAAAAGTCTTTGATAAATCTCCTATAGAAACCAGCATGACCTAGCAAACTACAAATACCTTTGATATCTTTAGGACATGGCATTTTCTCAATTGCATTAACCTTAGCTTTGTCCACCTCAATACCTCTTTCAGAAATTTTATGGCCCAAAAAGTACCTTCATTAACCATAAAGTGGCACTTCTCCCAATTCAAGAAAATATTTGTTTGTTCGCATCTCTGCAAAACTCAATCAAGATTGCTTAAACAATCATCAAAAGACTTCCCATAAATAGAGAAGTCATCCATGAAAACCTCAACAATCTTTTCACAAAAGTCAAAGAATATAGCAGTCATACATCTTTGATAGGTAGCAGGTGCATTGCATAAACCAAAAGGCATAAGTCTATAAGTATAAGTTCCAAAAGGGCAAGTAAAAATTAGTCTTTTCTTGATCAGGTTGAGAAACAGGTATTTGTGAAAAACCAGAATATCCATCAAGGAAGCAAAAATGTGTGTGCTTAGATAATCTTTCGAGCATTCGGTCAATAAAAGGCAGAGGGTAATGATCTTTCCTAGTTGCTTTGTTTAATTTTCTAAAATAAATTACCGTTCTATAGCCTGTAATAATTCTTTGTGGAATAAGTTCATTCTTATCATTAGGAACAACAGTAATACCTCCTTTCTTAGGGACACAATGAACATGACTTACCCATCTACTGTCATCTATAGGATAGATTATACCTGCTTCCAGAAGTTTGAATATTTCCGTTCTTACCACTTCTTTCGTCTTCGGATTTAACCGACATTGGTGATCAGCAACGGGGTTAGAATCAGGTTCCATATTAATCTTGTGTTGACATAGAGTGGGACTAATGCCCTTTAAATCATCAAGAGTATATCCAATAGCAGCTCGGTGCTTCCTTAGACCTTTCAATAATCTTTCTTCTTCATGTTCTGAAAGGTTAGCACTAATAATAACAGGATATATCTTCTTCTCATCAAGATAAGCATATTTCAAAGTGTCTGGCAATTCTTTTAATTCAAACACAGGATCACCTTTAGGTGGAGGAGGACCTCCTAGAGTTTCAATAGGAAAATTGTGTGCCAGCAGAGGACGTTGTTCAAAGAAAATCTGATCTATTTCATTTCTTTCATGCATATGTAAATCATTTTCACGGTCTAGAAAATATTGTTCTAGAGGATCAGTAGCGGGCATAACAATAGAAGCAATACCAATAATTTCATCCTTACTAGACAATTCTTTTTTATGAGGTTTTCTACTAAACTTGGAAAAAATAAACTCATGAGACTCATCACCAAAGCTAACACCGGTAGTTTGTTTCAAGAAAGGTCTACCAAAGATAATGGGACAAAAGTTATCTTGTGGGGAACCAACAAGAAAATCAGCAGGGTATTTTATTTTCCCACACAAGACTTCAACATCTCTAACAATCCCAATTGGTGATATAGTGTCTCTATTAGCAAGTTTAATAGTAACATCTATGTCTTCTATCTCTGCGGGTGCTATGTCATTCATAATTTCTTGATATAAGGTAAAGGGAATAGCACTCACGCTAGCACCTATGTCGAATAAACCATGATAACAGTGATCTCCTATTTTAACTGAGAAAACGGGCATGCCAACAACGGGTCTATGATTATCCATTTTATCGGGTTTGGCAATTCTAGCAGCTTCATCATAGAAGTAAATAACATGCCCATCTATATTTTCTTCCAAGAGATCCTTAACCACAGCAACACTAGGTTCTACTTTGATTTGTTCATCAGGTTTAGGTGCTCTAACATAACTTTTGTTGACCACAGTTGAAACTTTAGCATGTTCCTTTATCCTAACAGGGAAAGGTGGTTTCTCAATATAAGCAGTAGGAACAACTGGATCAACATTATAAATAATAATTTCCTCTTTAGATAGTACCGGTTTTTTTATTTCTTCTTTAATAGGTGGGTGATATTTAAACCACTTCTCCTTAGGGAGATCAACATGAGTAGCAAATGATTCACAAAAGGAGGCTACTATCTCAGAGTCAAGTCCATATTTAGTGCTAAACTTTTGAAAAGCATCGGTATTCATAAAAGATTTAACACAATCAAACTTAAGCTTAATACCTGGCTCTTTACCTTCATAGAGTTCCCAATCTTCAGAGTTGCATTTAATTCTTTCTAAAAGATCCCACCGGAATTCAATAGTCTTCTTTATAAAAGAACCAGCACAAGAAGTATCAAGCATGGATCGATCATTATGAGAAAGCCGAGCATAAAAATTCTGGATAATAATTTGTCTTGAGAGCTCATGATTGGGACATGAATATAACATTGACTTAAGCCTCCCCCAAGCTAGAGCGATACTTTATCTTCACGAGGCCAAAAATTATATATGTAATTCCGATCATGATGAACTAGATGCATAGGATAATTTTTTTGGTGAAACTCCAATTTCAATCGATTCCAATTCCAAGATCCAATATCATCGCATAGCCTATACCATGCCAATGCTTTTCCCTTCAAAGATAAAGGATAAACCTTCTTCTTAACTCCATCTCCGGGTAAACCTGCAAGCTTAAATAGTCCACAAATTTCTTCCACATATATCAAGTGCATATCAGGATGTTCAGTTCCATCTCCTCCATAAGGATTAGCTAGCAGTTGTTCTATCATACCCAAAGGAATTTCATATTCAATATTTTCAGTAGGTGCGGTAGGTTGAGGGGTAGCTAATTGTGGTTCCGGTCGAGGTGAAGATACCCCAAACAAACCCCTCAATGGATTTTTTTTCCATAGTGACAAGTGACAATATATTTCAACACGTAGTAATAATTCTTCCTTACCAATTTCCACTTACCAAGAGCGCTTCACTCCCCGGCAACGGCGCCAGAAAATAGCCTTGATGACCCATAAGTATATGGGATCAATTGTAGCCTTTTCAATAAGTAAGAGTGTCAAACCCAACAAGGAGCAGAAGGAAATGACAAGTGGTTTTCAGCAAGATAATGTCTGCAAGTGTTGAAATTGTAAGTAACAGAGTAATTTGATAGCAAGACAATTTGTAATGAGCAAGTAACGGTAATAGTAACAAAAATGCAGCAAGATAGACCAATCCTTTTGAGGCAAAGGACAGGCCAAAACGGTCTTATAATAAGCAAGGCGTTCTTGAGGGTACACGGGAATTACATCTAGTCACTTTCATCATGTTGGTTCGATTCGTGTTTGCTACTTTGATAATTTGATATGTGGGTGGACCGGTGCTTAGGTGTTATTCTTACTTGAACAAACCTCCTACTTATGATTAACCCCCTCGCAAGCATCCGCAACTACGAAAAAAGTACTAAGAATAAATTCTAACCATAGCATTAAACTTTTGGATCCAATGGGTCCCTTACGGAATAGCGCATAAACTAAGGTTTAAGCTTCTGTCACTCTCGCAACCCATCATCTAATAACTACTCCACAATGCATTCCATTAGTCCCAAATATGGTGAAGTGTCATGTAGTCGACGTTCACATGACACCACAAAGGGAATCACATCATACATACTATCAAAATATCGAACACACATCAAGTTCACATGATTACTTGCAACATGATTTCTCCCGTGACCTCAAGAACAAAAGTAACTACTCACAAATGATAATCATGCTCAAGATGAGAGGGGTATTAAATAGCATAATGGTTTTGAACATATAATCTTCCACCAAATAAACCATATAGTAATCAACTACAAGATGTAATCAACACTACTAGTCACCCACAAGCACCAATCTATAGTTCCAGTACAAACATTAAACACAAGAGATGAACTAGGGTTTGAGAGGAGATGTTGTTGTTGAAGATATTGATGGAGATTGCCCTCCCCAAGATGGGAGAGTTGTTGGTGATGATGATGACGACTATGATCCCCCCCCCCCCCGGGAGGGAAGTTCCCCCGGCAGAATCGCTCCGCCGGAGGGCAAAAGTGCTCCTGCCCAAGTTTCGCCCCGAGATGGCGGCGCTCCGTCCCGAAAGTCCTCCCCTTATTTTTTTTTCTAGGTCAAAATGACTTATATGCCAGAAGATGGGCACCGGAGGTGGGCCGGCTGAGCCCAACCCACCAGGGCGCGCCTGGGGGGCAAGGCACATCCTGGTGTCTTGTGCTCACCAGGTGTAACATCCCAATTTTCAATTTGGATGTTATACATAGGTCATCATATGCATATCATATTTTATTCGCATTTTTGGTTGTGATCCTAGAAATCTTAATCAACTCAAGGACCCAAGGAGAGAGTTGGAGGTTTCACATATTTTCATATTTTAATTTTCTCAAATTTGAAAAGAGGGTCAATTTGGTTTTAATATTTTTCTCTCCGAATATTTCTAATATTAAAAATAAAAGAGAGAAGATAATATGACTTCTTCAAAAGGAGAGGAATATGGAGGGAAAAAATTAAAATCAAATAAATATTTTATTTGGATTTTATTCGAGATTTTATTTGAATTAGAAAATTATGCATTATTTAACATTGCATTTTTAGGCCAGAAAAATGTTCACTTTGTTCTAAATATATTTTTTTAGACGGTGAAAATTGTTTTTTCGAATTTTTTAGATTTTTTATATTTTATTAGGATTTTTCTTCGGTGGAATTTTATTTTAAAAAAATCTTTCTCGCCCGACTGGGCCGAAGGCCCAGCCGAGCAGGCCGGCCCAGCCGCGCCGCCTCCCCCGCCGACTCGGGACGGGAGTCCCGAGGTTCGCCGCCGCCATCGCCGTGTCCGGCTCGGACACGAGCCGCCGCCGCCTCCTCCCGCAAGGCAAGCCCCCCGGCCCCTTTATATATCGATGCCCCGCCGCCCTCTCCGCTCCAAGCCGCCGCGCCGCCTCCCGCACTCCACCGCGCCGCCGCCGCTTTTAGCCGCCGTCGCCGCTTGCTGCCGCTGCTGCACCGCCGCCGCCCCGCACCAATGCCGCCGCCCGCGCCGGATCCCGCTGGAGCCACCACCCGCCGCCGTTGACCCACCGCCCATTGACCGATATAAAAAAACCGCTCCGGTTCGCCGGTTCCCTTCGGTTTTTCTCGATCGGATCTATTTAGCGAACGTTCACCTGAACGCCTCTGTTCGCGAACGCGTTCATCCGTTCATCTCTAATAGCGAACGTTCGTTCGTTGGTCTTTTCTTTTTATTTTATTTTCGGCCAGGGACCTATCCGCGATTATTTTTATCGCAGATTAGCCCCTGATCTTTAAACCCTCGCAACTTCTTGCTCGTTTATCCAAACCCAGTGAAACCAACGCCAAAATCTTCGTCTCGAGTCCCTCTTTCCAGTTAATCAACTTGAACATGTTTTTGACAAATTAAAATTTGGTTTCAAGCAGATTTGAATTCGAATTTCTTTTGATCGTAGTTTGAGTTTCGTAACTCCGATTTGATTGATTCTCTTTGCAAATCAAAGCTCTTCAATTGAACTTTCAGTTGGGATCTTTTTACTTGAGATTTTACCCTTGCATCTAGGCCTGATTGCTTATGTATGCTATTGTTTGTTTGCGATAGAATTTCCGGAGTGCGAAGCGTGCTACTACGAGTCAGTAGGGTTTTCAGATCGTCAGCAAGGCATGTAACACTTTGATCATACCCCTTTATTACCCAGTTTTTATGCATTAGTTATACTCCTCAAACATTGCATGAGTAGGATCTGTTTAACATGTGGGTATTAGGAAGTAGTTGATGAGGTAGAACCTATTGTCTTTATATCAAACCTTGGGAGTGAGATGCCCTAGCAGGATCAAAGATCTCCGCCCGATAAGCTTATGCACTGTGATATACAAATTGGTCTCCAAGGTCATCGCCAACCGCCTCAAAATTATTCTCCTAGAGATTATTTCCTCCAACCAAAGCGCCTTTGTCCCCGGGAGAATGATAACGGACAATGTCTTAGTGGCGTATGAGTTGTCGCATTATCTCCTGAATAAGAAGAGAGGAAAGGAAGGAATTGCAGCTGTTAAGGCGGATATGAGTAAAGCTTACGACAGGGTTGAATGGGATTTCCTCAAAGCTATGCTGACCAAGCTGGGTTTCGGGACTAGGTGGATCGATCTAGTCATGTCATGTGTCTCTTCTGTCCGCTACCAGATTAAGGTGAACGGGGAGTTGACCGAACAGTTCTCACCGTCCCGGGGTTTACGGCAAGGAGACCCTGCTTCGCCCTATCTTTTTGTCATCTGTGCGGAGGGCCTCTCGTATCTTTTGCATGACGCGGAGGCGACGGGGAGGATCAGTGGAGTCAGAATCTGCCAGGGGGCTCCCGTGGTATCACACTTGCTTTTCGCAGATGACTCGCTCCTCCTTCTAAGAGCTAAGCAGGAGGAGGCCCATGAACTGCTTAGGGTTCTTGATCTCTATGAGGCCTGCTCGGGACAGTGCATAAACCTTGAGAAGTCGGTCGTGATGTTCAGCCCAAATACGGAAGTTGGGGTTAGAGATGCTGTAAAAAACTCTCTCCAAATCCAAAGCGAAGAGTGGAATGAAAAATACCTGGGGCTGCCAGTTCATGTTGGCAAGTCATGTAATAAAGCCATTGCTTTCATAAAGGGAGCTATGGCCGGCCGGGTTTACGGTTGGAAGGAACGGCTCATTGCGAAGGCTGGGAAGGACACCTTAGTAACTACAGTTGCCCAAGCTATCCCCACTTTCTCCATGTCCTCTTTCGATCTAACAAAATCTTTCTGTGAAGAACTCAGCTCGATGCTCGGAAACTATTGGTGGAGTCAGCAAGATAAGGAGTGTACCACCCACCAGATCGGATGGAAAACCCTCACGCTGCCAAAATCCCAGGGAGGGCTCAGATTCCGGGATATGCATGGGTTTAACATCGCCATGCTGTCCAGACAAATTTGGCGTCTCATTCAGCACCCGGACTCCTTATGCGCGCAACTGTTACGTGCTCGGTACTACCCGAACGATCAGATCCTTGAGGCTGCCCCGAGAGACGGCATCTCCTATTCATGGAGAAGCTTGCTGCATGGGCTCCAACTTTTTCGGGAAGGATATATATGGAGAATAGGGGATGGCACTCAAGTCAACATTTGGTCGGACCCATGGATACCTAGGCCTTGGTCGCGCCGGGTTATCACTGCTCGGGGTCCTAATCTCCTGGATAGAGTTTGTGAACTCATCAATTCGATAATGGGCCAGTGGGACGAGCTGCTAGTAAGGGACACGTTCTGGCATGATGATGTTAAACACATTCTCCAGATCCCGTTGAGAGAGGGGGCGCAAGACTTCATTGCTTGGCATTACGACAGTAAAGGCATCCATTCAGTTAAGTCGGCATACAAACTGTTTGGGCAGCTAGAAAAAACAAGGAGGAATGGAGGCGTGGGTGGTAGCAACACAAACCCAGGTGTGCTTCATAGAGTGGATGATGACTCGTGGAAACGGATATGGAGACTACCTTGCCCAAAAACTATACAGATGTTCACCTGGCGCATTAAGCATGATTCTCTTGCGCTCAGGACGAATGTGGCTCGCCGAGGCATCCCTATTGCTGATACAAAGTCCCTGTTCTGTGGCAATGCAGATGAGGACGGGGCTCACTTATTCATTAAGTGCAAAATGGTCAAGGCTGGATGGAGAGAGCTAGCCATGGAGGGGGAGCGTCTTGCTCTTGAGCGTATCACGTCCGTGCATGCAACCATGGATTTCCTATGGGGGTTGGATGTAAAAAAACGTCTTCTGGTGCTCACCTATTGGTGGTTATGGTGGACCAACAGGAACAAACTCTGTGAAGGGTATCTGCCTACAGCGGCCGA